>NW_027210888.1:0-50000 GCF_029030835.1 Brachyistius frenatus
CTATTATCTATCTATTATCTATTATGTATGATGTATTATCTATCTATCTATCTATCTATCTATCTATCTATCTATCTATCTATCTATCTATCTATCTATCTATCTATCTATTATCTATCTATCATCTATCTATCTATTATCTATCTATTATCTATCTATTAATTATTTATTATCTATTATCTATATATGATCTATTATCTATCTATATATGATATATTATCTATCTATTATATCTATTATCTATCTATTATCTATATATTATCTATTATCTATTATATATGATCTATTATCTATCTATATATATGATCTATTATCTATCTATCTATCTATATATGATCTATTATCTATCTATCTATGAACTATTATCTATCTATTATCTATCTATGATCTATTATCTATCTATATATGATCTATTATCTATCTATATATGATCTATTATCTATCTATTATCTATCTATTATCTATTATCTATCTATCTATTATCTATTATCTATCTATATATGTCTATTATCTATCTATTATTATCTATTATCTATCTATATATCTATCTATTATATCTATGATGTATTATTTATATATTATCTATCTATTATCTATCTATATATGATCTATTATCTATCTATATATGATCTATTATCTATCTATTATCTCTATGAAGGTTTCCTGTCTTGCTATAATTAGCTGATCCAGCGTCACTAATACTTCAGATAGCGGTAGCTCCTTATTTAGTTCCCGGTGTTGGGAACTGACGTTAAAGCTCAGAAAGCAGCAGGTTCCTCCAGAGATCATTCATTTTGTTTTATATGTACCGGAATGCTACGAAAGTTAACTTTAAGGAGAAAGTACTTCACCTGTTCCTGGTCGACGAGACGCTCATCTGAACGCGAGGTTTCTGTTTCCATGGTAACCACACACACGGAAGGCGAGTTCTGCTCGAGCGGAAGCACGTGACCTCGTCGACGGAGGGCTCCAAATTTGAAAACGTGGCCGGAGAGTTTATTTGTAGGTGAACATGTTGCCAACAGAAACAACAGGGAGGGATGCAAGCTGAGGCCTGGAGCCGAGCCCGAGGAAACAACCCGGCCGACGGAGCAGCACCCTCGTTTCACCCGAAGTAGGTCTTCTCGCTGTTTCAATGATTTAACACTGAATGTGATGGTTGTGTGCTCAGCTGATATACCTGGTACCTGTTAGTGGTTTTAGGAGGCTACGGTAACGTGGCCATGTCATGTTAAAAGCACACACACATCAGATGTTCGATGTCAGACATCGTCCCCGGGGCCGCCGGAGCTCGTTTGGCGGCTCCAGCTGTCTGTCGCGGCATCACGGAGAGCACGCGACGGTGGGATTTACATCCGCAGCACGCGCTCTCATAGCAACGCTGATGAACCAGCTGAGAATGTTTGGAGTTGAACCAGCTGACTTCCTCTGACAGTTGGTGTCAAACAAACAGCCTCCTGGAGCCTCCTGGAGCCTCCTGGAGCCTCCTGGAGCCTCCTGGAGCCTCCTGGAGCCTCCTGGAGCCTCCTGGAGCCTCCTGGAGCCTCCTGGAGCCTCCTCGAGCCTCCTGGAGCCTCCTGGAGCCTCCTGGATCAGGACTGAACGAGCTGTTGAAGACATCTTTTATCCTCTTTTACCGCGAAGTGAGTCGAAACAACGAAACCTGAAGAACAGACATCTTTTAATTCAGCGGAGCTCCGTTTGTCTTCTGTGTAACTTCTCCCTGTTAACTTCTTATCTCCCAGCCCAATTAATGCAGTTCTCTGTTCTTCACACTCTGTTTGTTGTCAGTTTTTTGAGGAGTAACCTTTGGTTTTGTGTTTCCAGGTCACTTGACATCCTCCTTGTTGAATTCTGTTTGGTGCAGCCAGTGCACACAGGAAGAGGAACATGCAGTGCACTCCTCAGCCAAAGGTCTACCAGGAGGGCTGCAAAGGCCAGCGCTGCTCTGACAGTGGATACTCGGGTTTGTTCCAGAGCCTCACCGGAGCTGATTCCTGTCCATCGTTGTCTCCTGTAGAATTCAATGAAACGCCTAAAGAGAACCTCCGGCTTTCTGTCACGCCGAAAGACGGGACCGGAGAACCAGTCCGATTTGTGGGTAAAGACTCCGGCAGGGTACTGCATCCATCAGCTGTTAGCTGGTGTGAAACTCCTAAAGTATACAAAAGAGATGCC
The DNA here is from genome assembly GCF_029030835.1 of Brachyistius frenatus. Taxonomy (NCBI): domain Eukaryota; kingdom Metazoa; phylum Chordata; class Actinopteri; family Embiotocidae; genus Brachyistius; species Brachyistius frenatus. The sequence goes on from NW_027210888.1 coordinate 2,179, forward strand.
TCGTTGCGACACAGACTTTTAATGTGCAAACCTGCAAACGGTGTCAAAAATGAAAACACAAGGTCGCCATGCACCAGAAGGATGGAGAACTCTGTTGGGTCCGATCACTGGCTCAGTGCGTCGTTCGACTCTCTGGACATTAAGACTTTGGGACCGGCTGCTTTAAAACTGGACCAGGATCTGCCTCCGTGTGGCAGGAAGCGTCGTTTCCTCTTCGCGCAGGTGAGGACGTCCACTCTGGAAGACGGGAAACTCAACTCGAGCCTGTGTTCCAGTTTTGAGAGAGAGGTTTCACTCACAGAAGGAGATTTCAGGGGGAGTGTTTCTGCCTCTGATGAACTTAATGGCTTTAGAGACTTCCTGCCTGTCTCATTTAAGGAAAGCTGTCAATCACCAGTCAGTATTGGTGAAACCAATAACCTGTTTGACAGCTCGAGCATCTTGTCCACGCCGTCATCCACACATTCACCCAAATACATCAGGTATGTGTTCATTGACATTTCTTTATTTTGTTGTAAATTCATAATGAGAAGCAACGACTCAGAAAACACATCTTTATTAACCCCTTTCTAACCTGGACCAGGTCTCTGTGTGAGGACAGTGGTTTCAGTTCCTTGAGCCTTGATAAGTCCCAGGACTCCTCCGTGGACCATGACGGCTCCTTCCAGGAGCTGCTGCTGTCTGCCTCCCGAGGAAACGGGGAAACCCCAAATCTGGCCGAGACAAGGCGGCGCTCCCGTGTGCAGCGTCAACACAGACTTTCTACACTTAAAGAAGGTGGATCTCAGTCTGAGGAAGATCCAGCGGACAGAAAGCATCAGCAGCATCATCATCATCATCATCATCATCCTCATCCTCCTTCTTCTCAGTTCCCCAGCCTGTCTAAAGAGGAGGTGTTTGCTGATGCTGACACCCCTTCCAGCATCCTGTCTCTTAAATGTGGTATTAGCACCATCTCTGATGGTTTGGCATCTGCAAAACAAGACTATACCACCCCGCTAAGAACCACCACAACCCAGCCAGAAAACATCACTGCTGGTTGGACGGATCTCACTCCTCTCAGGACGACCCCAGTCGATCTCTCTCTGACTCCAGCGTTGCAGCTGGTTCATGCGATGTGCCAGCACAAAGTCCAGATGTTTGCTGGCCAGAGTCCAAGTCTGAAGGAGCAGCTCAAGTCCACAGCAGCATTGGCCGAGACCCCGGTGACGTTCAGGACCACCATGCCGCTGGCAGGGCTGATCGGCAGGAAGATGGGTGTGGGGAAGGTGGACATCCTCACAGAGCTGAAGAAGAGGAACCTCAGGCACATCCTGGCTGTCATACTCAGCAGGCTGAACTCTGAGAGTGTGTACAGGTGAGGAATTCATGCCAACAGGTAAATCCTGTTTACTTTCATATCTCCTCTCGCACTCTCCTTAATTATCACAGGTTAAATTACTCATTCCCATTTTGTCATTCGTTAAAGTGATAATGACTGCAAATAAAAAATCTTAATGTTCTGAACTGTGTCCACAACTTTGACAGTAAACTATTGAAGTACAGTGGGTACGGAAAGTATTCAGACCCCTTTACATTTTCCACTCTTTGTTTCATTGCAGCCATTTGCTAAAATCAAAAAAGTTCATTTTATTTCTCATTAATGTACACTCAGCACCCCATCTTGACAGAAAAAAACAGAAATGTAGAAATTTGTGCAAATTCATTAAAAAAGAAAAACTGAAATATCACATGGTCATAAGTATTCAGACCCTTTGCTGTGACACTCATATTTAACTCACATGCTGTCCATTTCTTCTGATCCTCCTTGAGATGGTTCTACTCCTTCATTGGAGTCCAGCTGTGTTTAATTAAACTGATTGGACTTGATTAGGAAAGGCACACACCTGTCTATATAAGACCTTACAGCTCACAGTGCATGTCAGAGCAAATGAGAATCATGAGGTCGAAGGAACTGTCCAAGGAGCTCAGAGACAGAATTGTGGCAAGGCACAGATCTGGCCAAGGTTACAACATAATTTCTGCAGCACTCAAGGTTCCTAAGAGCACAGTGGCCTCCATAATCCTTAAATGGAAGAAGTTTGGGACGACCAGAACTCTTCCTAGACCTGGCCGTCCAGCCAAACTGAGCAATCGTGGGAGAAGAGCCTTGGTGAGAGAGGTAAAGAAGAACCCAAAGATCACTGTGGCTGAGCTCCAGAGATGCAGTAGGGAGATGGGAGAAAGTTCCACAAAGTCAACTATCACTGCAGCCCTCCACCAGTCGGGGCTTTATGGCAGAGTGGCCCGACGGAAGCCTCTCCTCAGTGCAAGACATATGAAAGCCCGCATAGAGTTTGCCAAAAAACACATGAAGGACTCCCAGACTATGAGAAATAAGATTCTCTGGTCTGATGAGACCAAGATTGAACTTTTTGGCGTTAATTCTAAGCGGTATGTGTGGAGAAAACCAGGCACTGCTCATCACCTGCCCAATACAATCCCAACAGTGAAACATGGCGGTGGCAGCATCATGCTATGGGGGTGTTTTTCAGCTGCAGGGACAGGACGACCGGTTGCAATTGAAGGAAAGATGAATGCGGCCAAGTACAGAGATATCCTGGAAGAAAACCTCTTCCAGAGTGCTCTGGACCTCAGACTGGGCCAAAGGTTCACCTTCCAACAAGACAATGACCCAAAGCACACAGCTAAAATAACAAAGGAGTGGCTTCGGAACAACTCTGTGACCATTCTTGACTGGCCCAGCCAGAGCCCTGACCTAAACCCAATGGAGCATCTCTGGAGAGACCTGAAAATGGCTGTCCACCAACGTTCACCATCCAACCTGACGGAACTGGAGAGGATCTGCAAGGAAGAATGGCAGAGGATCCCCAAATCCAGGTGTGAAAAGCTTGTTGCATCATTCCCAAGAAGACTCATGGCTGTACGAGCTCAAAAGGGTGCTTCTACTCAATACTGAGCAAAGGGTCTGAATACTTATGACCATGTGATATTTCAGTTTTTCTTTTTTAATAAATTTGCACAAATTTCTACATTTCTGTTTTTTTCTGTCAAGATGGGGTGCTGAGTGTACATTAATGAGAAATAAAATGAACTTTTTTGATTTTAGCAAATGGCTGCAATGAAACAAAGAGTGAAAAATTTAAAGGGGTCTGAATACTTTCCGTACCCACTGTATGTGTACATGATGTACAACCAATGCAATTTTCTAGTATTGAAGTGCAAAAAAATTCTATTTGTAAAAAAACCTGTTTTGCTCTTCCATTAAAAGAAGGTAGATAATCCCTGATCATTAATCAGGCTGGATGAAGAGTCGAGGCCAATGAGGGCTGAAAATATTAACGTCATGCATGCATTTGTTTGTTGTGGCAGGTGTGGGCAGGTGTGCAAAAGCTGGAATCACATCATCCAGCAAGATACGCGAGCTAGCTTAAGGAGAAGAAACCACCTGAGTGAAGTGGAGGCTGCTCTTGAGGTAAACAGGCCATATGGGTGCATGTGACTGATAACAGTGTGGTTCTTAAGAACAGCACTGTGGTGTCCGTTGAAGGAAAAAACATCGTCGCTATCATCGTCAAAAAAAAGTCCCAGTTCATGGAGACTGTTATTCCAGCAGCAGTTTTCTGTCTGGAGTCAACCAGCTGCATTTGAAGGACAGTATCTCTGTCATGCATCAGATCATGATGACCTTGAACTTTCTTCTGTTGTCTCAGCTCGGTGGTGCTGTGGTCCACGTCTCCGACGCAGAGACCAGAGTCTCTCTGCTGAAGAGGTCGGCCTTGAAAACGGTTCAGACCCAGTCCAGGTCCTCCAGCTACTGCACCCCCCAGTCAGGGAGCAGTTCTTCAAGCCGTTTACAGGACAGCTGCTCACATTCAGGCAGCAGCAGCAGCAAACGGGACAAATTTCTAGAAGTAAGTTATACATAAAAATAAATGTTCACATTTATGTTTAGTTGAAGGTGAAAACAGAAGAGGGAAGGTCGCATCAAACATTTACTGGAAGTCATTAAAAATAACTTTTTAATTCTTTTTCCCTCTCAGGTTGCCAAAACCCTGTTCAACGATGAGTGCCTCAGGCCGTGTCCTCGGTGTCAGCATCCTGCAAGGTGCCATTCGGTGAAAGGGGAGGGTGTCTGCAGCAGAGCTGACTGCAGCTTCAAGTTTTGCACGTCGTGCCTGTGTGCTTTTCACGGCTCGAGAGAGTGCGGCAGTCAGTCTGCAGGCCGTCGCAAGAAAGACATACTTCTTCCAGGAAGCGCTCAAAGCAAGAGGAACGTCCGGAGACTCTGAGCCGAAGTGCACTCGTCCTGGTTGCAATGCCAAAGTCACTTTAGTTTTTAATTTGTCTGCCAAATGGTGAAGATGAAGCCGAGCAGCAAGGAAACCAGTACATGAGCATCATCTGTACTCTTTAGTGTGTCTATGTAATTATTTTTCACCCCTTTTTTTTTTTCAACACAATTCTTAGATGTATATTTTTAATTATGCTCGTGAAGGACGTCTCCCCAGTAAACACTATGATGTAATTTTGCTGTTGATGCACTTTTCCATTCACATCGACTGTACAGTGTTTTTTTGGAATCTGAGATTTTCAAATTTTACCAACGTGTTTTCAGATTTGTTTTAAAATAAATTTGGAGAATTTTTTTTAACCTCTTTTTAAACATGTCTCATTTGTGATGATTTGTAATTTTCAGAAATTAATTGTTTTGTGTTTGTCGCCATCCAGTGGCATTATGTGTCAACTGCAACAACACTATTATATGCAAGAGATTTTGGATACCAACAGTGATATAAAACCTGTGAATAACTTAGAATAAAGTCATTTTGGGGCTTCAAAGCAGAAATACCGAACTGAACTGGTTTCTCTCTGGTCCTCTAGTTAAACTTTTACTGCCCCCTGTGTTTTGAAAAAGAGTCCACTTCCATGGCAACCTGGAGTGTCTGTAATGAGACTGCCTGGCTTGACTTTCAGGGCAGTCAGTTGGAAAGTAGCGTACACACACCAGAACAATGTGTGGAGTGATTTCTACAGGTAAGATCGAACACTTTGTAAAACTTCTCATTTACTTTTTCTGGGATTTTTGGAACTGATGGTTGTTTAGTAACTTAAGTTTTTCTTTCCGTGTCCAGAGTTTCCCCAACTTACTGCTGGCAATTTTGTGAGTACAAGTTGTGTCAGACGTTTTATACATTGCCTCTTCCTGGTTCGATGATTTCATGTTCATGTCCACAGGAGAGCTCACTGGCCTCTGATGATGTGTTGGCTCACTTCTTCAATGATTTCTTAAGTCTGCCGGTAATGTAGTCCTGACATGCAGCTGCAGCATATTGACAAAACGCTCGTACCCTTCTTATACCCTCAAATCTTGTCTCAGTCTTTCCCAGAGGATTTGCTGTACAACCAGCAGACGGGGCTGTTTGAGGTGGTGAGTGATGCCGCTGAGTTCGTCTCCAGAAGAATCAGATCGGTCCTTTGCACCAGCAGGTCACAGCTCCTGACCGGTGACCCCCCTCAGCTGGCCAGAGCCCCCCCACTGGACAATCACTACGCTGTCTGTGTGAGTTGGAAATCATTGGTTTGTTTTTTGGAGATGAGTTGAAATCTGTATCTTCAGAGGGTTGATGTGAGGACCGTCTCCCTGACCTCTGCAGTGCCTGGACAGAGAACAAGGAAGTCAGTGGGTCAAAAGAGAAAGACTGCCCTTCTTCCTTCAAAGTGATTGCTACTATGAATACAGGTACGATGATCTGTTTTTCTTTCAACGACTCCACACTCAAAACGTATTTTAACCAGCTGTAATGGAGGTTAAATACATGTTTCAGAAGACCTTGCTTTCCTTTCTGCTTATTCTGGCTTCACTGTCATCACTTTCACTCTCCTACAACCAACCTGCTCAATGGACTTCATTTTGTAACATTAATCAACCAGGTCGACTCTATCATCGAGTATACACCCTAAAAACTTATTATAAATATTCATATATCAATATAAATAAATATGATTTTGGTATGCAAACATAAATATTTTAAATATTAGAATATAAATATTAATATACAAACATATATAAATATATATGTATATTGGGTTGGAGACGTGACTCATCACTTTTGCAGTCCGCCATTTTAATGTCAAGTTCAAACCAAACAGTACTTCGAGCCACTTTGCCAGAGCACATGAAAGGAAAAGGTAAGTCAATAAAACTGCAATAAGAATAATAAAATCAAGAATTTCTCAGCTCTTTTTTTCCTCCCTTTTAACACCGCTTTACTACGTTTTGTACAAGCGGTTAGCATACTTTGTGGGATATCGGAGAGATGGACATTATAATGTCATAAGTGCAGTAGTATCTTGTGTTTATTGTTTAGCTTTTAAGAGTTGTACTTGTATTACTTCCTCCTGTGTTCAGTCTAATTCCTGGTGGACCTGCTGAGCCTGAGGGCCTCATCCCCACACAGATCACATGACTGACTGACCCACAGATCACATGACTGACTCTGCAGCCTCCACATTGAAGCCATGATGCAGAAATAACCGTTTTTTAATTCCATTTATTGAAAAAGGTGCTCGTGTGTTCTGCATCCGCTTCCTCTGACCTTTTTCAGACTTGCCGAGCTCTTGCTTCAGTGGGGCCCACATTTCTGTGTCCACAGGAGGAAAAGCAGTTTGTGTCAAAGCACCCCGTCAGGCCCAGGACTGGAGGTCCGGACATGTTCCCGTTCTCAGGAGAACTCTTCAGCACAACAAGGTGCCCGTGAATTGTCAACCTGTACATTTATGTGTCCAGTCAACTTCCGTCTGATTTTATTTGGTCTCTTTCTGTCAAACATGACCTCCATTACGTGTCCACCCTCTGGCCAGAGTGAACATCACACAAAGCAGAGACTCATGCAGATGTTACTCCAGCTGTTCTGAGCGAGAGAACCCATGTACCTTATCCTCTCTGACCTCATCAGGTTTCTCCTCCTCCCACCTTCAATGTGAGGAAGCTGTGGATCTCCAGAGCTCACAAGAGCAACGAGACGCCGCGTCCAGCCGCCGTGTGTCTCCTCCAGTTGAGCAGCAGCTGGACTACCTGGCCGCCGGAGTGGTTCAACAGGTGCTCAGAGACGCCGTGAACGTGATGGATGGTCGGAGCCAGTCAGACTCTTCTGGGTGTTTCAGCCAGTCGGGAGACGGGACAGATCGCAAGAGTGCAGACACATCCTGTGAATGTAAAGTTTGGAGTTCAGCGGAGGACGGAGAAGGATCGGAGGGGAAGAAAGAGAAAGTTCAAGATGCCAAGAGAGAGAGTGAATGGGAAGGAAAGACAGACTGTGATGAGAAGAACAGGGATGAAGGGAGCAGAGGCACACACCACAAAAATGGCCTTAATATTTGTTGCCATGGTACCTGTTGCCATGGCATCAGGTCGGGCCTGGATGAGTTCAAGGAGTTTTTGCGAGGAACGCAGGGAGAGAAGCTTCTTAATTTCTGGATGGATATAGAAAGACTGAAAGCAACGCAGCGAAAGAGCAGGTAAACATTACAACACCTCCTGTTTTCTGTCATTTTAGAGGATAATAATAAAAAAAGTTCCTCGTGTTTCATAGTCATGACTTCATCCAAAATTCACCAGTACAAAGCTTATTTATTAGATGTAATGAACACACACCTATCATATGTGATGTGGGATTGGTACCAGGTGTTTGGCGCTGATGAGGAGCTCGTACCTGTGGAGCAGCAGTCACAGACGTCTGAACCTGGAGCTGCTCTCCACACTGGGACTGACTACCTCCCCCTGCTGGACAGATCAGAAACTGCGCTCAGTTCAGCCCTACATCACTGAGTCTCTGCTCTACTACTGGTGAGATTCACTGTCCTTTGTTCTTTGTCTTAATGCCAGTGATAGAGGCTGTGTTTGTGTGTACACGGTCTTCCTACATATTACTAACTCCTATAATCCTTTCTATTTTCTTAAGCTTGTGTTTGTACACTACATATGCTGGATATATGATGTCTTGTAATTTTGCCTATTCCTAAATCTTCTTTGAATAAATGTTGTTAATGCTTCCTCTCTTGTCCCTACAGGGCTCCTCGGTTTTGGACATCCCGGCGTGTTCAGGCAGACCGGAGCGACTCCCCTCCAGAGAGGTGTTGCAGCTCAGCAGGCATGCAGCCCGGCCACGGCTCCATCACTCTGCCTCTCTTGCGCCCTGACACCTGCTCGCCCTCCTATACTGTCCATACACAGGTATGAGCACTGGGATATGATACATGTGGGTGCATAGAAGTTTTTAGGAGGGAAATGAAGGAAAAGGTGAAGCAAAAATACAGAAACTTGCAGGAAAAAAAAGTGGGATTTAATACATATATCTGTCTTACTTTGTGGTCGGTGTGTTTCCTTGGGCACTGGGGCTTCATGACGGACATGATTTATTTCCTCTTGTGACTAAGTAGACCACCTCGGAAAAATTATCTCTGTATTATGCAATTATGAAATCATTTGTTGCAGCCCAGTTTTAAGGTTCTGATAAATAAATGTTTGTATTAAAAGCTTTATCATCTGTGTTGTTGGTACTTCATCAGCTGTTGTCGAGCAGAGGTCAGTCGCTGTACAGCAGGAGAACGGAGAGGATGTTACAGGCTCTCTGTGTGGACCTCCGTGCCGGCTTATACTTCACACACTTCTGTGAACAATCTGGAAACCAGGTACAAACAGCTGCTGGTGGTTGATGTGTTAAATTGTGCAATAAATTTCACATTTATTCTGCACAGTTCATCACATTAAACTATAACTGTTATAAATCCAAATTAGTGGATTACAATACATTCAAATATCAAATATCATTATATGTGTTTAAGTATGATTTTTACTGCAGTGGAGAAATAACACAGCTAAAGCAGTTTTATGTGATGTGAGCGACTTTGTTTTTTCTGTCAGCTGTGGGTGAACGCAGTTTACTTCTGGGCCGACCTGCAGCAGTATCACGAGCTGTTCCACCAGGACGGACCGGATCCATACAGAGTGCAGAGGGAGGCGCAGGTCAGCACCAACACAGACAGCTGCACTCCACCACCTCTCACACCGGAGGTACAGAGATGACCTCCGGTAACATTAGCTCCAACTCTGTCGAGGAAAGTCACTGAAATAAGCAGCAAAGCAACAAAATCTGAAAACACTATTTTTACAAATAAATTAAATGCATAATGTTTTTGTTAAAAACATGATTCAGTATGTTCGATGGCAATAGTTTGTTTTTGCTGTTTCAAACTGAGACTGAGTTGCTGAGATTTAAATCTTTAAATTGATTAAACCTTTGATTCAGGCGAGTTCAGCAGATGAGTTTCTGGTATCTTATTGATTTTGTCTGTATTTCCTCTTCTAATACTTTTATCTTCTTTTGGCTTTTCTGCCAAAGCCAGCTGTGCAACATGAAACTAATTTAAAGTGGTATAAAATAGGTACATTTGCGTGGCTCAGTTTTTCTGTGGAACAAATAAGTTACAGCTAATTTAAAACATAAATGAAGATGAAGATGAAGAGGAAAACAATACCCAGAGAGATAAAGAGGCCTACTTTGAAAGGTTGCCAGGACAACTCACCAATCACAATAAATTAAAGTTGCAGAGAACAAACGCCTTAAAATGTATGAAGAACACCCAGTAATCAAATATAAAGTCATCAAACAGTGATGACAGTGATTGTATAGAACATTTTCTGTTCCCCTCCCATTCTCCTCTTCACCCCCCCACACAAGTGGAGAGAGTTAAACTCCCATAAAAACAAGTGACTCAGACCCCCCCAGCTTTGCGCCAGTCCAATCACCCAGAACCACCCTGCCTGACTACAGCTGGACCGGGCGGCACCGCAGAGCGGGCCGGTCCAGAATACTTCACGGTGAAACCTATTTTCCTTCAGTTAACCTTTAGTTCACCAGAGGAACGACATTTAGACGATCTTTCCGTTGAGCTGCGGCCAACAGGGTTAAATAAGTGACGTTTATGTGGTGTGATGAGAGATAGTGAATATTGTGGATGAAAGTGGTGATGATGAAAGTGATGGCGGTTGTGAGGAGAAATGTTTCTGAAGTGAAGACATTTTTATGACTCCTCTCCTCTCCTCTCCTCTCCTCTCCTCTCCTCTCCTCTCCTCTCCTCTCCTCTCCTCTCCTCTCCTCTCCTCTCCTCTCCTCTCCTCTCCTCTCCTCTCCTCTCCTCCCTCCTCCAGCTCCTTTACTCCACATATCTCTTCAGTTGTGGCGGGAGGAGCATCGGTGTAAATGAGGAGATGAGGAGGGAGGTGTATGACAAACTGATGCCTGCCGTTGAGGAGCTGTTTGATGGAGTGAAGGAGCACACACTGAGCCTCCTGCTGGAGGCGTGGACGCTGTTGGTCAACAGGGACCACGAGTCCTTCCAGCAGGTAACGGCTGAAATGGTTTCCTTTAATACGTCTCAGACCTGATTCAGAGTTTGTCCTTCAAGTGGACGGAAATCAAGAAATATCTTCTAATGTTTATCTTGGTGTATTTATACATATTTCAAGATTATGAGATCAAACTGATTGTGTGGTTGTGGGTTGGGGAAATGGTTACAACTTCTGATTATTTTCATTATTCATTACTTTTTTGGTCTATCAAACATCAGAAAAGTAAGTTGCTCATCACAAAATCCTGATTAATATTAGGTTTTAATAAAATGAAAGGTTAACATTTGACAACCTGTAAGTTGTTTGGTACTTCTGACCATTGACTTAAAAGATGAATCAGTTCTCAGTGTGCGTGTGCATGTGTGTGCGTGTGTGTCTCCAGGTGTGTGTGCAGCAGGAGGTGCGCTCCATCAACAGCGAGGAGTTCAGGGAACTGCAGAGTCTGTACGAGGAGTCAGAGCAGCAACTGCCACAGGTCAGCCAGCATCCAGCAGCTCCAACGTTTCTAAAGCTCTGGTGCTCGGTTGATGGCTAGTAAACACTGACAGCATGAAACAGCTATGTAAACAATCATGTGAAAATGACCTCTTACCACTATTTATGTATTGCTTAGTAACAATTCTGATTATCTACTGTTTCAGGAGTGTTGGACTTGGCACTAACGTCCCATTTACAGTGGTGTCATAGAGAAGAAATGATCCATGTGGCTCTGTGCTTTACACTGATGTGATGTGGAAAACCCCTGAAGTTTTGTCACCATCCTGATTTCTGTCTTTGCTGCCTCCTCCTCTTCTGTTTGCCTTTCCTCCGCTTCCTGCTGCATCTCTGACAGGTGCTGTTTCCTTCCTCCGCTACACCTCCCTTCTCAAAGGGGCCCCATGCATCCGACTCCTGGTCCACTGTGCCTCCAAATTACCACGGTTACCGTTTAGGATCCTTGCTCCGTCACCGTCATGAGATCGGCCACTTCATGTGTTTCCTACAGAGGCGGGAGGCCAGGTAGCCGCGGCAACACACCGCTCTGCTTACAATGCTATGGACGCTATGTGAAATCAACACGGTTGTTCTGAACACGTATGTTTCTGTCCAGTGTCCATCTGTCCTGCTGGCTGGATCTGGAGCAGTACAGGAGGACTCCTCAGAAGGACGAGGCTGTCAGACGGGAGAGGTCGGCTCACATCGCCGCCAAATACCTCAACAGGAAGTACTTCTTCGGCCCGGACAGCCCCGCCACAACAGAACAGCAGAATGATGTATGTCTCAGTCATATAGACGGAAACTGATATTGAATTATTGTCAACTTCCTGGGAAAGCATGACACAAGCCGGTGGGAGACAACAGCTGTCCATGACATGGCAATTCAGAGACGGGATTTGAGATCCAGCTGAGGCTCAACATCCAGATTTGATAAGCAGAGGCTGCAGCAGCTCTCAGTCATCCTGCAGACAGCTCTGACAGCAGGGTGTGTGTGTGTGTGTGTGTGTGTGTGTGTGTGTGTGTGTGTGTTGTCATTATATGAATTATTAATGTGTTCATATGATTGAAGCGTTCAGCCTTTCCTCAGGACTTTCAGCAGACTTTCAGTCCTTTGTCTTTGACTTGTCTTTTCTCAGATACATTGAACACAGTCAACTTCACTTCTTACTCAATAACTATCTACGCTGCATCCATTCATTCACATTGATAAGTATTGAAACCATCTGTTTCATGCATTTATTTTTTTATTGTAACTAACTAATCCGATAATCCAATAATCCCAACTGTTTAAACATGACTATTATTACTAACTTTCTATTGGCCATTTTATTCTTTACTTTTAGCTATTCCAACCATTTATAAATTAGTTTTAGGGAACTGTTTGGACTTTTCTGCTAGTTTGCTAACTGGCATTCAAAAACTAATTCTGTAAGTAATGTTTTTTAAAATGAACTAAATTGCTTTACAGTTTTTTCTGTGACAAGTCAAGTCATGGTTCGGAGCTGTGGTCGGAGCTCTGGTCGGAGCTGTGGTCGGAGCTCTGGTCGGAGCTCTGGTCGGAGCTCTGGTCGGAGCTGTGGTCGGAGCTCTGGTCGGAGCTGTGGTCGGAGCTGTGGTCGGAGCTGTGGTCGGAGCTGTGGTCGGAGCTCTGGTCGGAGCTGTGGTCGGAGCTGTGGTCGGAGCTCTGGTCGGAGCTGTGGTCGGAGCTCTGGTCGGAGCTCTGGTCGGAGCTGTGGTCGGAGCTGTGGTCGGAGCTCTGGTCGGAGCTGTGGTCGGAGCTCTGGTCGGAGCTCTGGTCGGAGCTGTGGTCGGAGTGGTCGGAGCTCTGGTCGGAGCTGTGGTCGGAGCTCTGGTCGGAGCTGTGGTCGGAGCTGTGGTCGGAGCTGTGGTCGGAGCTCTGGTCGGAGCTCTGGTCGGAGCTGTGGTCGGAGCTCTGGTCGGAGCTCTGGTCGGAGCTCTGGTCGGAGCTGTGGTCGGAGCTGTGGTCGGAGCTGTGGTCGGAGCTCTGGTCGGAGCTGTGGTCGGAGCTCTGGTCGGAGCTCTGGTCGGAGCTGTGGTCGGAGCTCTGGTCGGAGCTGTGGTCGGAGCTCTGGTCGGAGCTGTGGTCGGAGCTGTGGTCGGAGCTGTGGTCGGAGCTCTGGTCGGAGCTGTGGTCGGAGCTCTGGTCGGAGCTGTGGTCGGAGCTGTGGTCGGAGCTGTGGTCGGAGCTCTGGTCGGAGCTGTGGTCGGAGCTCTGGTCGGAGCTGTGGTCGGAGCTGTGGTCGGAGCTCTGGTCGGAGCTGTGGTCGGAGCTCTGGTCGGAGCTCTGGTCGGAGCTCTGGTCGGAGCTGTGGTCGGAGCTGTGGTCGGAGCTGTGGTCGGAGCTGTGGTCGGAGCTGTGGTCGGAGCTGTGGTCGGAGCTGTGGTCGGAGCTCTGGTCGGAGCTGTGGTCGGAGCTCTGGTCGGAGCTCTGGTCGGAGCTCTGGTCGGAGCTGTGGTCGGAGCTGTGGTCGGAGCTCTGGTCGGAGCTCTGGTCGGAGCTGTGGTCGGAGCTCTGGTCGGAGCTGTGGTCGGAGCTGTGGTCGGAGCTCTGGTCGGAGCTGTGGTCGGAGCTGTGGTCGGAGCTGTGGTCGGAGCTGGTGGTCGGAGCTGTGGTCGGAGCTGTGGTCGGAGCTGTGGTCGGAGCTGTGGTCGGAGCTGTGGTCGGAGCTGTGGTCGGAGCTCTGGTCGGAGCTGTGGTCGGAGCTGTGGTCGGAGCTGTGGTCGGAGCTGTGGTCGGAGCTGTGGTCGGAGCTGTGGTCGGAGCTCTGGTCGGAGCTCTGGTCGGAGCTCTGGTCGGAGCTCTGGTCGGAGCTGTGGTCGGAGCTGTGGTCGGAGCTCTGGTCGGAGCTCTGGTCGGAGCTGTGGTCGGAGCTGTGGTCGGAGCTCTGGTCGGAGCTGTGGTCGGAGCTGTGGTCGGAGCTCTGGTCGGAGCTGTGGTCGGAGCTCTGGTCGGAGCTGTGTGGTCGGAGCTGTGGTCGGAGCTGTGGTCGGAGCTCTGGTCGGAGCTCTGGTCGGAGCTGTGGTCGGAGCTCTGGTCGGAGCTGTGGTCGGAGCTCTGGTCGGAGCTGTGGTCGGAGCTCTGGTCGGAGCTGTGGTCGGAGCTCTGGTCGGAGCTGTGGTCGGAGCTGTGGTCGGAGCTGTGGTCGGAGCTGTGGTCGGAGCTGTGGTCGGAGCTCTGGTCGGAGCTCTGGTCGGAGCTGTGGTCGGAGCTCTGGTCGGAGCTGTGGTCGGAGCTCTGGTCGGAGCTCTGGTCGGAGCTGTGGTCGGAGCTGTGGTCGGAGCTGTGGTTGGATTCTTAGTTCACTCACTGTACTTATTGACATGAATTCAACTGTGGTGTGAGATCTTGGGTCATTTGTCATCCTCATCTCATAAATACCATCAAAATAATGATTATAACTGAGCCTTTGAATTACAATGCCAGTTCCAGTGCTTCTAAGTGTGGAGGACTCGGCCTGGCTGCGTTGGTTCTGGTCTGCGTGAGTGATGTAGAGAGTCTGACAGCTTTACTGCTCTGGTCCTTCACTCCTTCAGTCACTCCGTCTTCCAGCACAGATTGGCTTCTTTTCATCTGCTGAGTCCTGCTGCAGTCCAACTGGTTCTCATTCTGAAGCCTGTGTGTGTGTGTGTGTGTGTGTGTGTGTGTGTGTGTGTGTGTGTGTGTGTGTGTGTGTGTGTGTGTGTGTGTGTGTGTGTGTGTGTGTGTGTGTGTGTGTCTGTGTGTGTGTCTGTGTGTGTGTGTGTGTGTGTGTGTGTGTGTGTGTGTGTGTGTCTCTGTGTGTGTGTCTCTGTCTGTGTGTCTCTGTGTGTGTGTCTCTGTGTGTGTGTGTGTGTGTGTGTGTGTGTGTGTGTGTGTGTGTGTGTGTGTGTGTGTGTGTGTGTGTGTGTGTGTGTGTGTGTATGTATGTGTGTGTGTGTAGATACTGCATTTGGCAGGTGGACTGGAGCGTCTGAAATCAGAGTGTCTCTCTAACGCCGTTGCCGTGGAGATGGAGGACATCACCCGGCGTCACATTGAGAAAACATGGCTGCCTGAGTTTCTGTCCACAGCCGAGTTCACCGAGCGACACAAACACCAACCAGAGGTGAGATCTTATCGATACACCAGATCAACGAATAAATAAATACAGAATAAATACATCAAATCTAAATTAGACAACTTTAAATTATTTTAATTGCTTCTTGAGTTCCCTGTATAGACAGGAAGTCTCCCTCATCACTGATTGATTGATCCTCCCTCATCACTGATTGATTGATCCTCCCTCATCACTGATTGGTTGATCCTCCCTCATCACTGATTGATTGATCCTCCCTCATCACTGATTGATTGATCCTCCCTCATCACTGATTGGTTGATCCTCCCTCATCACTGATTGGTTGATCCTCCCTCATCACTGATTGATTGATCCTCCCTCATCACTGATTGATTGATCCTCCCTCATCACTGATTGGTTGATCCTCCCTCATCACTGATTGATTGATCCTCAGTGATCACTGATTGATTGATCCTCCCTCATCACTGATTGATTGATCCTCCCTCATCACTGATTGATTGATCCTCCCTCATCACTGATTGGTTGATCCTCCCTCATCACTGATTGATTGATCCTTAGTGATCACTGATTGATTGATCCTCCCTCATCACTGATTGATTGATCCTCCCTCATCACTGATTGATTGACCCTCAGTGATCACTGATTGATTGATCCTCCCTCATCACTGATTGATTGATCCTCCCTCATCACTGATTGATTGATCCTCCCTCATCACTGATTGATTGACCCTCAGTGATCACTGATTGATTGATCCTCCCTCATCACTGATTGATTGATCCTCCCTCATCACTGATTGATTGACCCTCAGTGATCACTGATTGATTGATCCTCCCTCATCACTGATTGATTGATCCTCCCTCATCACTGATTGATTGATCCGTCCTCATCACTGATTGATTGATCCTCCCTCATCACTGATTGATTGATCCTCCCTCATCACTGATTGATTGATCCTCAGTGTTCACTGATTGATTGATCCTCCCTCATCACTGATTGATTGATCCGTCCTCATCACTGATTGATTGATCCTCAGTGATCACTGATTGATTGATCCTCCCTCATCACTGATTGATTGATCCTCCCTCATCACTGATTGATTGATCCTCAGTGATCACTGATTGATTGATCCTCCCTCATCACTGATTGATTGATCCTCCCTCATCACTGATTGATTGATCCGTCCTCATCACTGATTGATTGATCCTCCCTCATCACTGATTGATTGATCCTCAGTGATCACTGATTGATTGATCCTCCCTCATCACTGATTGATTGATCCTCAGTGATCACTGATTGATTGATCCTCCCTCATCACTGATTGATTGATCCTCAGTGATCACTGATTGATTGATCCTCCCTCATCACTGATTGATTGATCCTCCCTCATCACTGATTGATTGATCCGTCCTCATCACTGATTGATTGATCCTCCCTCATCACTGATTGATTGATCCTCCCTCATCACTGATTGATTGATTCTCCCTCATCACTGATTGATTGATCCTCCCTCATCACTGATTGATTGATCCGTCCTCATCACTGATTGATTGATCCTCCCTCATCACTGATTGATTGATCCGCCCTCATCACTGATTGATTGATCCTCCCTCATCACTGATTGATTGATCCTCCCTCATCACTGATTGATTGATCCTCAGTGATCACTGATTGATTGATCCTCCCTCATCACTGATTGATTGATCCTCCCTCATCACTGATTGATTGATCCGTCCTCATCACTGATTGATTGATCCGCCCTCATCACTGATTGATTGATCCGTCCTCATCACTGATTGATTGATCCTCAGTGATCACTGATTGATTGATCCTCCCTCATCACTGATTGATTGATTGATCCGTCCTCATCACTGATTGATTGATCCTCAGTGATCACTGATTGATTGATCCTCCCTCATCACTGATTGATTGATCCTCCCTCATCACTGATTGATTGATTGATCCGCCCTCATCACTGATTGATTGATCCTCCCTCATCACTGATTGATTGATTGATTCTCCCTCATCACTGATTGATTGATCCTCCCTCATCACTGATTGACTGCGTTTAGCTTCAAGCTACATCATCTGGTTACAGCCTCAGAGCTGCCAGCGTGACTCTGAGGTGAATTCAAACTCTGAAACATGGGTGTATATCTGGTAAATACAACATACTTTACTGCTGCACTCTTCTTCTCATCAGCTGTTTCAGGTTTCTGTTGTTTTCACACCTCCAATGATCACAGCAGACTGATGACGGCAGCGAGGCCTCAGCCTTCCTTCACCTGACACACACCTGCTTACTGAGCACGACAGGTCACATGGTGTTGGTTGGAATTGAAATGCAGATATTAATTGTTAGATTGGACTCTTATATAATTACATATCATCCAAAATGTGGAAGATATTGAACTTGTTTAAGCTAGCTGTGTTTGGAGGCCTTGATGAGCAGCATTCTTTCAGAAACCACTAAACGCTGTCGCTGCCTGTCTCTCTCAGGTTGCCTCATCAGGTGGAAACACAAACCGCAGATTGTGCTGCTCTGCCTCATTATGTTATCAAGTTTACTGTGTTTGGTCACAAGGATCCTCTCATTAAGTAATGAGACGTAGATGTAGTTTAACGTTACACTGCGGAGGAGGAGATGAGCGGAAGGCTGGACGGGATGGTGGAGAGGTTAGGAGGAGGACGGAGGAGGACGGAGGGAGACATCAGAGAGGGGTGGAGCTCTCCGAGACAAGAAGGGAGGAAATGAAGACAGAGGGAAGGTTAAAGGTGAAAAAGAGGAGAGAGCTTGAGTTCCTGGCAGTGAACAGAGCAGCAGAGTGCAGGGGGAGGGTGGAGAGGGTGGAGAGGGTGGAGAGGTGTTTAGTGTCTCCGTGAGTCCCGGTTCACTCCGGTTCTGACTTCTGACCTCTTTATGTGTGTTTCTGTGCGTGGTAGCCGCCAGCAGCAGACCGGCTCTCCCAGCACGTCTACCGTGGACGCAGGACGAGGACAGCAGCCTGGAAGGTAAGGACAGTCCCCCGGGGAGCAGGGACGTTTGCAATGGAGAGAAAGAAGGCATTTCCTGGCCTGAAAGCATGTGCGATTTAGTTCATGACTTGGCTTCAAGCTCTGGCTTTGTCAAGCACCATTTTGGCCTTGAGGTTAGTTTCCCCGAATTGGATCCAGGATCAATAAGATTAAAGCATCAGCATTACTAACCTTCCTTTAATAGTTGTTGGAGTGTTTTCCATACAGCTCTGTTCCCGTCCTCTCATCTCCGCTCCACAGATATAAAACATGAACGGGGTGATTACAGGAAGGAGCTTTCATACATGATTGTCTATCTTTACGATCATTATGTCATCATTGGCACATAAATCGTCGTCTCAGTGAAGTAGTATCATTATCTCAGTTTTCTGTGAGCTCCAAGCAGCATGTAGATCCTCACTGTATCTTTTACTGTTTGTTATAATATATTTAACCTGAGAGCGGTGTCCCTGCAGGCGAAGGACTCGTGGATGAGTTCCTCTACAGAGATCCTGCTGTTCAGACGAGTCCTGCTCAACCCCGTCACCTGCCAGCAGTTCCAGCACTTCGTGTACCTGAAGGGAGGCTTCCTGGAGAACGATGTGCGCTTCTGGCTGGAGGTGCAGCGCTACAAGGTAAAGATACGGAAGGGTGGATGAGCTGCTGGGTCACATGGTGCACGCACTTGGAAAAAGGTTTTATTTTGTTGTTTTGAGGCTGGTTACCGTGCTGTCTCTCATTCCTCCTGGAGAGCAGGACCTCTGTCATTCCCACAGTGATGAGGCCACCATCCAGCAAAAGATCTCCACCATCATCAGCTGCTTCGTCGACTCCTCCGTGCCGCCCGCGCTGCAGATAGACGTCCTTCCTCAACAGGCCAAGCACATCCTGGACCAACGCCACCAGCTGGGCCCCTACATCTTCAGAGAGGCTCAGGTACTCGGTGGGTGTCGACACGATTTTATAGTTCTTCTATGTGTGCTTCATATTCTTCTGTTCATGTAGATGTCCGTGTTCAGTGAATTACTGAGGTTTTGGCCTGAGTTTCAAGAGCTCAGCAGCAGCACCAAAGAGGAGCAACTCCTCCCTCTGCTGCAGGAGCAACGAGTCAAATACAGAGTCAGAGTACGGAGGCAGAGGAGGAGAGAGGAGGAGGAGCAGGAACATGAGAGGAGAGCCCAGGTGATGAAACAAAGAAACAGACTTACAATGGGAAACTGAGGAACAATTTTAATCAAATCCAACCTCTTATGAACAGGAAGCGCTGGAGAGACGAGAGCTCAGTTGGGAGGATGAGACAGACGATGATGATGATGATGATGATGATGAAACCGAAAAAGAGCAAGAGAGAAGAAGTGAAAAGCAGCAGTGGAGGACCCGGAGCAGAGCGCTGTTGACCTCCACTCAGACGGTGAGGAGCTCTTTTGTCCCTGATGAGGAAACAGGAAGATGTTCCAAACCAATGACATGATTCCCTTTGATGACTCATCAACATATGGAGAGATAAAGTGTGTTAAAGACCTCATCGGTCCGACCACAAACTACAGAGGAGAAACTCGCCCCTCTAATTCAATCACATTCATTTCACTCCATTTCTGGACATTTTCCCTTCAGCTGTCGTGGTCTTACTCCAAGTACATGGCAGCTCTGAAGAGAGAGGAGGTGCTGCTGAGGAGGCGGAGTCAGCTGGAAACCTCCACTACCTCAGGTACACACACACACACACACACACACACACACACACACACACACACACACACACACACACACAGACACACAAACATACACGCACACACACACACACACACACACACACACACACACACACACACAAACACACACACACACACACACACACACAAACATACACACACACACACAGACACACAAACATATACACACACACACACACACACACACACACACACACACACACACACACACACACAAACATATACACACACACACACGCACACAAACATACACACACACACACGCACACAAACATACACACACACACACACACGCACACACACACACACTTACACTCCTTCCTTCCTTCCCTCCCTCCCTCCTTCATTCCCTCCTTCCTTCCTTCCCTCCCTCATTCTCTCCTTCCTTCCTTCCTTCCTTCCTTCCTTCCTTCCCTCCCTACCTCTTTCTCGTTCCTTCCCTCCCTCTCTTCCTCCTTCCCTCCTCCCTCCCTCGTTCTCTCCTTCCTTCCTTTCTTACCTCCTTCCTTCCTTCCTTCCCTCCCTACCTCTTTCTCGTTCCTTCCCTCCCTCTCTTCTTCCTTCCCTCCCTCCTTTCTTCCCTCCCTCCCTCCTTCCTTCCCTCCTCCCTCCCTCGTTCTCTCCTTCCTTCCTTTCTTCCCTCCCTCCCTCCTCCCTCCCCCCTCCCTCCCTCCCAGGTCTCAGTGGAGGTCACACCCCCAGTGCCTCTGAAGACTCTCTGCTACTAGTCTGACTCTAGAACAATAACAATGAAAGGACACTCTTCCTTTCCCACGGTAAAATCCCAGCTATGTTTTCCGAGACTCTGATATAAACTGGCAGCCGGAGCCAAAGTCCTGTCAGACTGCCCCCCCCCCCCCCCCCCCACACACACACACACACATCCCTTCAAGTCAGAACTGTCTCAGGCAAAACAGACACTCCAGTCCGTCCATTAATTATCAATGTAGTGTGTAGGAGTGAGTTCCAGACCATAATGAATGAGGATACATGGAAATGAAGCATAGTGCAAATTGTGTTTTAATGGGAAGTATAGAAAAGAAATAGTGTTCGGAGCACAGATGGAGATCATCACTGATTTCTGCTCAACAGACAGAAGCCACGTGACCAGTGTGGAGATACACAGCAGTCCACACAGGTGTGCTGGGAGGTGTTTGAAACATACATATATGTGCTGTCTTGTAGCCATAAATAACCCTTATATATGTTCAGGGATGGTATAAGCAGACAGTCTCTGTTCTTCACGTCCAGACTCGTCCTCAGACTGCAGCGTCCAGTCAGCGAGCCGTAAGCAGAGCTACCGGCAGGCCTCCCACCGCTCCTCCAGGACGGACGGCACACAGCGGGACACGTATAACAGGAAGTAAACCGTTCAGTAGCACGATGGAGACGCAGGGAGGCACTACCGGACATGTTCATGTTTGGCTGTAGGTGTGTAAGAGCCTGCAACATGAAGTGAAACCAAAGTGTAAGAGCTGACTTCATGCATCACAACTCTGACGGACAGCGTTACAGGAGCTCAATGAGAAGTGAAAACTGATCTGTGGATGCTGAAGCGGACGTTTGTGTCTGCGTCCACATGACGGAGGAGACGATGTCCTGAGTGATAAACACCTACGTACGATCCATCGAGCTGAAGCTCACCAGAAGTAGTGTCGTGTTTCAGAGCAGGACTCGTTTGACTTGCATGAGAACAAAAGATCCAAAAACACGTCAGATCATTTCAACTAGTTTTTAAAATAATTAATATTCTATTAATATATTATGGATTTGTACATGAAAGGCATCAGACTGAACAGAGCTCAGTGGTACAACAATATAAAAGGCAACAACATGTGGGCATGATGAGGACTTGGCATCAACACGAGGTTAGAAAAGAACAGTGTTCCTGTTCAACAAGTATGTTACATCATCTATAAAACATTTTGGTTAACAGCTGGTAGCTCTAGTCTTTAACATGTATATAATATTGCACTTCACGTTGGCATGAGACTCCTTGTATGCAGAGCGTAAACACCCGGAGCTTGCTGGACAGATGTGAGGGGCTCCTGCACATTTCTATCTGGAGCTGTTACGGATGAGCCACAACTGTTGAGGCTGAAGGTGCTGCGACACTGAGCTGTCACGTGACAGTGACATAATAACAACAATAACAATAAAGCAGCATGTTGAGACCTCAAGTTGTGTAAGTTTGTGAATTTAACATTGGCGAGTTTTGGTTCCCACGTCT
The DNA here is from genome assembly GCF_029030835.1 of Brachyistius frenatus. NCBI lineage: Eukaryota > Metazoa > Chordata > Actinopteri > Embiotocidae > Brachyistius > Brachyistius frenatus. Next base: position 24,121 of record NW_027210888.1, read on the forward strand.
GTCGCTGGGCTCCACATTCGACGCTTGTGTCACAGCGTTGTCTGGACATGTTGCTGCCCGCGGAGCGCCGTACTCCGGCGGGTTGATGTCATGTGAGAGAGTCCGTCCACCAGCACGTCACCGGACTCAGAGGGAGGCTAGTCTCTACAAGTCAGGCTAGTCTCTACAAGTCAGGCTAGTCTCTACAAGGTCAGGCTAGTCTCTACAAGTCAGGCTAGTCTCTACAAGTCAGGCTAGTCTCTACAAGGTCAGGCTAGTCTCTACAAGTCAGGCTAGTCTCTACAAGTCAGGCTAGTCTCTACAAGGTCAGGCTAGTCTCTACAAGTCAGGCTAGTCTCTACAAGTCAGGCTAGTCTCTACAAGGTCAGGCTAGTCTCTACAAGTCAGGCTAGTCTCTACAAGTCAGGCTAGTCTCTACAAGGTCAGGCTAGTCTCTACAAGTCAGGCTAGTCTCTACAAGTCAGGCTAGTCTCTGCAAGGTCAGGCTAGTCTCTACAAATCAGGCTAGTCTCTACAAGGTCAGGCTAGTCTGTACAAGTCAGGCTAGTCTCTGCAAGGTCAGGCTAGTCTCTACAAGTCAGGCTAGTCTCTACAAGTCAGGCTAGTCTCTACAAGTCAGGCTAGTCTCTGCAAGGTCAGGCTAGTCTCTACAAATCAGGCTAGTCTCTACAAGTCAGGCTAGTCTCTACAAGGTCAGGCTAGTCTCTACAAGTCAGGCTAGTCTCTACAAGTCAGGCTAGTCTCTGCAAGGTCAGGCTAGTCTCTACAAATCAGGCTAGTCTCTACAAGGTCAGGCTAGTCTGTACAAGTCAGGCTAGTCTCTGCAAGGTCAGGCTAGTCTCTACAAGTCAGGCTAGTCTCTACAAGTCAGGCTAGTCTCTACAAGTCAGGCTAGTCTCTACAAGGTCAGGCTAGTCTCTATAAGGTCAGGCTTCAGAGAAGAACTGATGAGAGACACTAACCACCCTGAAGTCCAACATGTCCAGCTCCCTGTCTCAAGGCAGTAGGGTCAGCCCACACACACACACACACACACACACACACACACACACACACACACACACACACACACACACACACACACACACACACACACACACACACACACACACACACACACACACACACACACTATAGCCACATGTTTATTTCCCTTCAGTTTCCTTCCTGCTCTGATTGGAGGTTTACTGACTCATCCTGGCCATTAACCCTGTTTTTTTTTAAAAGAATATTTGAGTTAATATTGCTTTGTAGTTATTTTGTGGTCTCTATGACTTGATCCAAAATTCACCAGCAGTACAAAGCTTATTTTTAAATGTAATGAACACAGACCTATCAGATGTGATATGGTATTTTTTATGAGATATTTGGGGGTGGGGAAGGGGGGTTAACCAAACCCTGAAGAAGGGCATTGGGCTGCAGCCCCCCACTGAGCCTGTTATCACGTGACAACGTATGAGACTAATGAAGCTGCATGTTGAGACCTGAGTGGTGTACGTTGGTGGATGTAACAGTAACACTGAGGAGGTTTTAATAACTGTTTTAGTGTTCACTATGGTATATAATCTCTGAAATCTATCTTTACTATTAAAACTCATTTATCTTATCTATATTCTTTATGGCTGTGATGAGTTTGTTGAACCAGAAAATATCTTTCAAATCCAACTCCCCAGAATTCTCTCGAGTGTTTTGCTTGAACAGGAAGTTGTCTTTTCAGGTTTCCTTTAAGTTGGAAGAAAAGCAGTGATCTCGTCAGATGTGTTGTGTCAGTGGAATCCGATGCGTAAGGCTTTGTTCTTCACTGCGGAGAACTTGCTGACGAACACCTTGGAGGCAGCCGGATCCACCAGGTAGCGGTAACACTTGGTGACGGAGGGCGGCGGCTCGGCCAGCGTCACCGACGGCTGCAGCTGCAGGGAGGCGACGGAGGGGGACAGGAAGTGGGAGGCCCGCGTGACGTAATCCACCAGCCGGCGGTACTGCTGCTCCGACAGCCGCTCACGAACACCGTCACCCTGCGGAGGACAGACGCGTGATTACAACTCGGCACCGGATGAAGGAACTCTGCTGCAGGTGGGCCGACCGTGTGCTGTCAGGGACACATGATGGAGCTGCGCTGTGTAAATCATGTTGTCATGCCAACGAAACACAACCGCAGCTCATTTAAAGTGAAAAGAAGTCTCAGACATGGAGGGATCATTTTATGTGGCAACTAATCAACGGAGGTCAGAGGTCACTGCCGCTTTAAGATTCAGGCACTGAGGAGCCGAGCTCAAACGTTTAGGGTGACACGATGAAAACAGATGAGCCCTCTGTGGAGGAAAAACATGACGCTTTAAAGCAGCGGATAAATTACATTCTTTGATTTCCCCGTGACCTCTGCAGCTCCGTTACCGACAGCCTCACCTCGGTGTCGCTGGGGACCGTCTGCTGCTGTAGCGTGAGCGTCAGCTGGCCCGGCTGTCCGGCATCCTGCTGGCACGCCACCTGCAGGAGACAAAAGGTTCCACCGTCACCGGCCGGTCGCGTGACGTGACGTGACGTGTTTCAGGTGCTGGGGAGGATTGTGTGGAAGACGTTTGTCGTGTCTGTGCCTGCTAGTTACCTCTGTGATGGGGAAGGCCTGCTGCTGGGTGTCCTCGCTGAGGCTGACCACGAAGAGCACCTCGGAGGTGAGCAGCAGACAGCCGGCGTGTTCCTGACCCGACCCGCTCACGATGGTCACCTCCAGAGCCATGTGGAGCTCCGGCCGCCCCAGAGACTGCAGCATCTTCCTGCGCTCACACAACACAGCACAGATTCAAACTTTACATTCTAGCAAATCTTTAAAAGAAAAGCCGTTTATCATTTTCAGCTTAATTACACTCGAGATATCCGATGAACGAAGATATCCGATGAACTAACAAAGATATCCGATGAACTAACAAAGATATCCGATGAACTAACAAAGATATCAACTAACAAAGATATCCGATGAACTAACGAAGCTATCCGATGAACTAACGAAGATATCCGATGAACTAACGAAGATATCCGATGAACAAACAAAGATATCTGATGAACTAACAAAGCTATCCGATGAACAAAGATATCCGATGAACAAACAAAGATATCCGATGAACTAACAAAGATATCTGATGAACTAACAAAGATATCTGATGAACTAACAAAGCTATCCGATGAACTAACAAAGATATCCGATGAACAAAGATATCCGATGAACTAACAAAGATATCCGATGAACTAACAAAGATATCCGATGAACTAACAAAGATATCCGATGAACTAACAAAGATATCCGATGAACAAACAAAGCTATCCGATGAACTAACAAAGATATCCGATGAACTAACAAAGATATCTGATGAACAAAGATATCCGATGAACTAACAAAGATATCCGATGAACAAACAAAGCTATCCGATGAACTAACAAAGATATCTGATGAACAAAGATATCCGATGAACTAACAAAGATATCCGATGAACAAACAAAGCTATCCGATGAACTAACAAAGATATCTGATGAACAAAGATATCCGATGAACTAACAAAGATATCTGATGAACTAACAAAGCTATCCGATGAACTAACAAAGATATCTAATGAACAAAGCTATCCGATGAACTAACAAAGATATCTAATGAACAAAGATATCCGATGAACTAACAAAGATATCTGATGAACAAACAAAGATATCTGATGAACTAACAAAGATATCCGATGAACAAAGATATCCGATGAACTAACAAAGATATCTGATGAACTAACAAAGCTATCCGATGAACTAACAAAGATATCTAATGAACAAAGATATCCGATGAACTAACAAAGATATCTAATGAACAAAGATATCCGATGAACTAACAAAGATATCTGATGAACAAACAAAGATATCTGATGAACTAACAAAGATATCCGATGAACAAAGATATCCGATGAACTAACAAAGATATCTGATGAACTAACAAAGATATCCGATGAACAAAGATATCTGATGAACAAACAAAGATATCTGATGAACTAACAAAGCTATCCGATGAACAAAGATATCCGATGAACAAACAAAGATATCCGATGAACTAACAAAGATATCCGATGAACTTACAAAGCTATCCGATGAACTAACAAAGATATCCGATGAACTAACAAAGATATCCGATGAACAAACAAAGATATCTGATGAACTAACAAAGCTATCCGATGAACTAACAAAGATATCCGATGAACAAACAAAGATATCCGATGAACTAACAAAGCTATCCGATGAACTAACAAAGATATCCGATGAACAAAGATATCCGATGAACTAACAAAGATATCCGATGAACTAACAAAGCTATCTGATGAACTAACAAAGATATCCGATGAACTAACAAAGCTATCCGATGAACTAACAAAGCTATCCGATGAACTAACAAAGATATCCGATGAACTAACAAAGATATCCGATGAACTAACAAAGATATCTGATGAACAAAGATATCCGATGAACTAACAAAGATATCCGATGAACAAACAAAGATATCCGATGAACAAAGATATCCGATGAACTAACAAAGATATCTGATGAACTAACAAAGCTATCCGATGAACTAACAAAGATATCCGATGAACTAACAAAGCTATCCGATGAACTAACAAAGATATCCGATGAACTAACAAAGATATCCGATGAACTAACAAAGATATCCGATGAACTAACAAAGATATCTGATGAACTAACAAAGATATCCGATGAACTAACAAAGATATCCGATGAACTAACAAAGCTATCCGATGAACTAACAAAGATATCCGATGAACTAACAAAGATATCCGATGAACTAACAAAGATATCCGATGAACTAACAAAGATATCCGATGAACTAACAAAGATATCCGATGAACAAAGATATCCGATGAACTAACAAAGATATCCGATGAACAAAGATATCCGATGAACTAACAAAGATATCCGATGAACAAACAAAGATATCCGATGAACTAACAAAGCTATCCGATGAACTAACAAAGATATCTGATGAACAAACAAAGATATCCGATGAACAAAGATATCCATGGACTCGTGTTTTTAAGATTTTAGCACCATGTCGTGTGTTAAGACCAAACCGGTCCAGCTAGGATTGGAAGTGCGTGACTATTCATGGTGCTCGGAGCGACCAAAAAGGACCAAAAGAGACCCGACTTCACCTATAACAAGTAGAAACTACATTATATTACATATTATATGACATTCTATGGTCCACTGAGGAGGTGATGTGATAGTTCTAGTGATGAGCAGGGTGTGATGTCATGATGATTTGAGTAGGACTGTTTGGATCTGCTCAGTAGGACCGTTTGGATCTGCTCAGTAGGACCGTTTGGATCTGCTCAGTAGGACCGTTTGGATCTGCTCAGTAGGACCGTTTGGATCTGTTTAGTAGGACCGTTTGGATCTGCTCAGTAGGACCGTTTGGATCTGTCCAGTAGGACCGTTTGGATCTGTTTAGTAGGACCGTTTGGATCTGTTTAGTAGGACCGTTTGGATCTGCTCAGTAGGACCGTTTGGATCTGTTCAGTAGGACCGTTTGGATCTGCTCAGTAGGACCGTTTGGATCTGTCCAGTGGGACCGTTTGGATCTGCTCAGTGTTACTGTGGTCCAGCGGTCTGACCCCGCCGGGTCTGGGCTACCTGTAGTAGTAAAAATGAGGGATGGACCCCTGATGGGAAGCAGTGGGACTCTGAGGCAGGAGCAGCAGCACAGGGGAACATTATCTCAGCAGTCATGCACGTCTTATCTTTCTCTTCATCGTCCTCTAACAGCACAACACACACTCAGCTCAGGGTGATGACAACTGGAGAGGAATGTCCTAAAGAAATATTGAATCTAAATGTTGGACTTTTTCCTGATGGCAGTGGACGGCCGACACCGACCGCTATTAGAAGTAAATATTTGATCGCCATGGAAACCAAACTAAATTGTGGAAAATTCCTTATAAAATGCCATGAATGCTGTTTTTAACCAGCTCCTGATAACCTGCTAGATTCAGAGGCCTCTCATAACTCTTTATGATGATATTAAATGTTCCAGTGAGAACATACTGGAACCTTAGAAACACTGAGATCTGATGCAGCATTGCACCCAAAGGTAACCTGAACAGCTTTCACAAGAACGGTGTTCTCCCTCGGTCCGATGGCACCGGGAAACATCTCTGGACAGACTCACAGTTAAACAACAAGAACAAGTTCTCGCTGGCGGCTCAGGCAGAGTGCTTATAAAAACCTTTTAACATGGCTCGACGAGAACACGGCAGGGCAGGCTGGCTACCATGTGTGGGATCAAGGTCAAACATCTTTCTTTTTTCTTCTTTTTCTGAGAGTAGGTAATGAACCCTCCAAGGTTTTTTTTTTAAACAAAACAGCAGAAATGATGAAGGGTAACGGGGGAAAACGAACAGCAGATCCCGGAGAGAATCCAAGAAAAGCAAAGAAGCCGGGGCGAGAGCAGATGTCCCACTTTTAAAGAAGAGCTGGGCAAATAGGGATGGAGGAGGAAGGGGGGAGGGAGGGTTGTTCATACCAGACATATTTCAGGTGGCTGTTTGGGGCCAGAGCAGACTTCTCTTCTGTAGGCAGGTAAAGCTGTTTAGGAAGCTGCCAGAGTCCGGCTCCATGGAGGATCCCTGTTCAAACAGACGGTCAGTTAACATCACGTACATGCGTGTAAACACTGCAGGACGACATGCAGCTCTTCGACCGCACATTTCATACTCTGGCAAAGAAGAAAAACATTATTAGGGCAGTTCTGTGTGTACATGTCAGCGTGAGTTCATAACCCATGTGCATGTGGTCACTTTTCTTTCAGCCCGGTCGAGCTGTCAGCGGAGCAGCGAGCCAGTGATGTCATCAAGGAGTTCAAACAGCCGTAAATACACTGAGCTTCATTAATGATGTCATCAAGGAGTTCAAACAGCCGTAAATACACTGAGCTTCATTAATGATGTCATCAAGGAGTTCAAACAGCCGTAAATACACTGAGCTTCATTAATGATGTCACTGCAGCAGAGCTCAGCCCCGAGAAACAGAGCTGAGACGATCGACACTATGACGGTCTGTTATTGTCAGACCGAGCAGCAGTGTCCTTGTGTGTGTGTGTGTGTGTGTGTGTGTGTGTGTGTGTGTGTGTGTGTGTGTGTGTGTGTGTGTGTGTGTGTGTTTGTGTGTGTGTGTGTGTGTGTGTGTGTGTGTGTGTGTGTGTGTGTGTGTGTGTGTGTGTGTGTGTGTGTGTGTGTGTGTGTGTGTCAGAGCCAGGCCTCGGGGAGGCCGTCCTGTTATATTGGGCTGTTGACCTCATTGGCAGTTTATATGCTGTAGCCAAGATCTGTTGGTGCCAACACACACCACCCTCAGACCCCCCCCCTCCCACACACACACACACACACACACACACACACACACACACACACACACACACACACACACACACACACACACACACACACACACACACACACACACACACACACACACACATTCCCAATAAAACAAACAACTCCAGAGAACTAAACTGCCTGTATGTACAAGTGTAGTGCATGTATGATTATGATGATGTGTGAATAATCAGGTGTGGACATCGTCAGGAGACACAGCAGGAGACTGTCTGACGTTTCCTCACCTGCAGAAACACTCTGCTTGGTTTACATGAGGAGGCGTTACACACACATCCAGAGGCTACCTGCTCGCTGTGACCGGCTCGGTCCACACATCCAGAGGCTACCTGCTCGCTGTGACCGGCTCGGTCCACACATCCAGAGGCTACCTGCTCGCTGTGACCGGCTCGGTCAATACATGACCCTGCCTCTGTACCGAGGAGCTGGCAGGTGACTGTTTACAGCCCAGCTGACTCCTCCGGGTGACGCTGCACTGCGTATGTGAAAGTAATAAAAAATAAACACTTGGCTCCTGCTGAAAGCTGAGATGAGAGGTTTTACATCCACTGATGGATTTCTGATTGTCCTGACACACCAACTCTGATTCCTACACGTGCTTCTTGGTGCCTAAAGTCACAAATAACACGTATTTACTGAGCCGTGTCAAATGAATGAGACCTTGCTGCATGAACAAACTTCAGTTTGCTGCTGTGATGGTTCTGAGGGGCTCCTGTGTTCCCGACAGCATTTTTCATCTCTACATCACAGATCTTTTACTTTACGTTAAATTAAGAAAAACATTTCAAACACATGTTTGGAACAAAATAACAGAACTTATTTCTAAACATGACAACAACAACATCTCTGTAAGAAAAGCTGATTTATTTTTCTTGAGGTTATTAAACTATCAGTTGTGTTAAAATGAATCAGTCGTTGCTGCTGTCTGTGATGAAACTCACCGTATCCCGTCTGGGAAACCAGTTCAGCTGCTCCTCCGATGGGCTTGGTGAAAACTCCCACAATGCCTTTCCCCACTCCTGATATAACCCCTTTGGCTTTGCTGCCAGCTGAACTCTGCAGCTCCCAGTTCCTCTGGAAGTTCTGCATGGGCTGGTCCACGATGCCGGCTATCGCTCCTGAAAGACCAAAGACAAAACCTTTGTTCTTTAAGGATGCACTTTGTTACATGAACACAAAATCAAAACTTCAAATCACCAACTGTAAAAAACACAGAGTTTAAACCATCTTCATCAGGGGAGCAGAGTTCCACCTCCAGGAATGAGCCCTAGAAACTCCCACAGGAGTTCAGACAGACAATATCTGACTCCTCATTTTATATACGATCGACAGTTCATCTCAGGAATTATAATCCGCTGTAATGCAGAGATGTGAACAGCTGTTTGGTTTCAATGACGATATTCTCTGCATCGCTTTGAGTCTGATTTGAGACAGACGGGTTTTTATGGCCCTCTGGGTGTTTATTGAGTCCCTACTGTGCTGTCTCCACTGCTCTGTCTCATACCTCTGTGTACCTCGGACTGTGTGCCAGTGCACAGACAGATGAAATGTGTGTGTGTGTGTGTGTGTGTGTTTCCATACATATCGAGTGATCTGATGTTGAGGCAGTGAGCTGGCTGACAGACTGCAGGCTCATTTCAAAGACAACAGTAATTCTGGGGATTCACTTTTTACCTGCAATGATTCTTTCTGCTGTCGTCTCACATTGTTCACGACGGTTTACTTTGTGTGACTGACAACATAATTATATTGATGTCTGCTGTTTCTGCCATTTGTGCCGTTTCCCATCTCAAACTGCTCATATTGTGTGAATGAAAACACGACTGTGAGGCAGAAGGAGAGTTTCAGGAACAGGATTAGTTTTAGGACTGAACATTCCTGCAGCGATCAGCTATACTCCTGATTAGGAAACTTACGAAAGCCTCACGTAAAAACAATGAGTGCCTGCGAGGCACTTGAGTCTCGGTGTACGTCTACTCACCCAACAGGCTGATGCCGAGTCGGGACAGTCCCTGTCTCAGTCCGTCCCCGAGGCTCTCCGGGAGCTGTCGCCTCCACTCCTCCTGCCGGGTGTAGTGCTCTTCATCCAGAGACAGACGGTCCATGTTCCTGGCCAGGCTGGTGGCTAAGTTGGTGATGGACGTCAGGGTGCCTGATACAAAGTAAGATCATGAGTTAAGGTCATTTTAAGGCCTCAAATCACAGATTAAAACAAGGAAACTGGAGAAGGAAAGAGGTTCATGATTTCATGACTTTCATGATGAGGTTCATTTTTTTTTAACCTAACTGATCTCATTAATCTGCAAACTGAGTGCTTGAGACTGCAGTAAAATCTGCTGCAGTAACCTGAATGGAAACAAACATACACAGATTGGGAGCATTGGTGTTACCTTTGGAGATGTGTTTCACGAAGGAGCTGGTCCCTCTGGACACCCCGCTGACGAAGGCTCCGGGCCCTCGGGTCAGACCTTCGTACGGCAGGCGGAAGAAGTCGGACACGCCGTTACCGATGCTCCGCACCAGGCTGGCCGGGCTGCCCAGGATCTCCAGAGAGCCCACCACCCAGCCTGAGACACACGGACCAGCACAGCGCAGGGTTGGTGTAAATAATACCACATGCTGTGTATCCAGGTCCTGTTTAAAAGTGTAATCAGTGTAATGCTGAGAGATTTGGCTCATAGTCTCTTTTCATTGTGAAGAGTGATTTTATTACCATGTTGAGAGTCCATCTCCTCAGTGCTACAAGACGTTTAGCACCGGGTCAGTAACAGACCCGCTACCTTTAGTTGTTTCTTTTCAGTTTAGCTTCATTAGAAAAACCTGGACTCAAAGCAAATATTTAAATAAACTGAACTTTAACTGTATTATTTTTGGAGGGAGTCTCAGTGGTGCTATAACAGAGAATTTACAGCACATATCTTATAATCCCACAGTAATGTTTAAGACGGCTGAAATAACTTTTGTAGTTCACAGAAATTAAAGGAAATACATCTGGACCACTTGCTCTGAGGATACATGCCCCTCGAGGAAACTCACTTTCACTGTCTTCTGGTTGCCAAAAGCAATTTGGAGCGGGAGACTCTCAATAAAAACAACTCACAGAGTAACTTACAGAGTATTTGACATCATGATTATATGTTTAACGCTGAGTTAATTTAATCAGCGTTTTTTTTTCCAGCAAAACAAACATCCACAAACCTGCGCGCACATAAACATGTGCATTCCTGCACACAGTCGCACACACTCCTGCATGAAATCATACAAATGCCACAGTGAGATTTACAGCCTCCTACTATCTCACCTCTCTCGTTCAACCATAGAGCCCCCTTCAGATGGCACGGCTCATTGATATTTATGCGCTGACAATTGCATCACAAAAATCAAATAGCCATTTGTGAAGACGCCAGGCCTCGCTCTGGTCTCATTCTCTGTCAATTTGCACTTGAGTGATGGACTCTAATGGTAGGAAACCAACTCCAGTGGGGCCTCGTGGTGGTTTCTGCTTTATGGTCTCCCAGTTGTGGTTTTGGTAAAGCATGAAGTCCTGACAGGAGCTGATGTTTACAGGGCTGAGTCATGCTTTTAAACACACACATACACATACTAGAGTGTATGCAGAGATAGTGTGTGCCTTTTAATGCTCTCCTTCAGGCTTTGCATGTGTACGTGCGACCACGGTACCGTACATCCTCATGTTAATCAGTCCCAGAATGCAATGCTTCCCGGAGCCCCTCTGTCCACGATGACTCAGGAAAGAGGAGAGCGCGGTGAGCTGACGTGTTGAAATACGAGCAGAAATGAGGGCTCTAACGAGAGACAGCGGGAAGGAAGCGTCTGGCCAGAACGGTGATTTCTGATGTGGAAATGACCGGGTTAAAGCAGACCATGTGTGGAGGCTTCCACGAGACAGGAGGACAACTCGGGAGAGGTATGGAGCCGCTACAGGCCCGATGAGTCCGGCTTAGACTCGGTGGCCGTTCACAGATTAACCGTAACGTCCTGCCTACAAACGGAGTGTGAACCATGAGTTATCAGTCAAATTTATCATTAAACAGTAAATTATACCAACGACAGGATGTAAATCTGTCTCAGGCCTCCCGTGGTTCAGGTTTGGCTTCCTGCAGTTTTACTGCACCGTCTGCCACAAAGCACCGGGAGCCCCGTGGGGGCAATCCTTTCACAGCTCCAACATCCTGTTATCCTTCTGCACATGTCTGCTGATGCTGATCAATAGATTTGACAGCTCAAATCTACTGAACATCCTAAATAAAACTCATCTTATACAGATACATAATGTGTGTCTGTGCTGTGACAAGAAATGAGTGTGAATACTGTGTGGCAGCAGGTCAGCTCCATCTACTGCGTACCAGCTCTGAAGAGGGCTCCAGCAGCGTAGTGCATGGCCAGGGCGTGGACCAGCTGCCTGGCTGTGGTGCAGAGCGGCCCCCTCTCAAACAGGGAGAAGGAGAGAGGAGTGTGGTCTGAAGCGATGTAGAGCTTCAGGGAGGCGTGGATGCTGACCAGCAAGTTGACCGGCTGGATGCTCAGCCTCTGCAGCCGCACAGGGTGGACCAGCGCCTGCACCGACTGGAGGACCTGGAGGATGTCGCACAACATGGTGACTAGAAATTATTGTCAGATATCTTCTAACATAAATCAACATCATGATCTCTGTCCTCAACAGTATTAGTTCATCATGATATTCTGGAGGTGCATAAAACCCAACAGTGGATTAATGCAGCCATAATGAGGCTGCATGCTGCTTCCTGGTTCCACTGTGGTAATTAGATGATGATGCAGTGACTAAACTAAAGCCTCCTTATGTTGTGAACTGTGCACCTGTTCAGGGAGGACGGGGCCTGATCCAGGCTTACTGCTCCTCTGGGACTCTGCTGAGGCGAAGGCGCTGTCGGGGATGTAGGTGTGGAACAGGGTCTTGATGTAGTAAACAAACGTGTCTTCCAGGTAGACTCTGGCCGGCTGCAGCTGGAAGGTGACCTGAGGAAGAAACCAAACACACAGCTGTTCTGAGAACTGCTACGTCACAAGTTGTTTTCAGAGAAAATAAAGTGATTAGGACAGCTATATTACCAGGCTCCTACAGATTGTGACAGCTGCTCCACTGCTTTAAGTGTCTGAGGACATTTTTTCTGCCTCTAACAGAAATGAAATCATAAAACAGCTAAATTATAAGACAGTGTTGGAAGACCACCAGTAGGAACTGGAATTAAAGCCGTGTGGTTGCATGTCTCGGCCAACCAGTCAAGTTGCAGTTTAAGTTCACGTCTGTTCAGACTCAAACATGTTGTGAAGACATGTGAGGAGACCTGATGTGTTTACATGCTCGGCCGTTAAATCTGAATCTGACAGAACACAAAGTTGAAGCCACGACAGCAGACGAAGCTTCAAATATAGATGTTGCTGCAAAGAAGACGTTTTGTCCTAATTAGGGAATAAACACAAATGTGTTTTGCGAGGTCATCGTAAGAAAGTCAAAGTTGATGTTTGAGCCACATTTGAATAAATTCCCTCAAGGTGTGTCTGAGATGACGGGACGTATGGAAGACATGAGAGTGAGTCTGTTCATACTTTAAGCTTCATGATGTTTCTGAATTACTGCTGAGACACTGCGAGGTGGCTGCTTACGTTACAACACCTCCTCAGGGTTTAGGGAGGAGTGCTTCGTGTGTCACTGGACACTGAAGGTCATTACAGAGAGAGACGGTGGAAATAAAAAAAGAGAGGAATGAATCCCACCTCCTCCACAGTGCATCTGTCTCCAGCTAGCGTCATCCTCAGCTGCAGAAAGCAGGAGTGTTTGAAGTCCTGCAGCGACTCGGGGGAGTCGGCGGGGTTGGCATTGCTGCTCCACAGAGCCCCCGCTTCAACGCCCCCCCGCTGGTCTTGGCACAGCAGCACGGGGAAGTGGAAACTGGCCCGGTTATACAACTGGTTGTCCACTTGTAGACTAGAGCAGTAGACCTCGATGAGAGAGGCGTCCGACATCAGAGTTGAGACGGGTGCTGCGTCCACGCCGGCGGCACCGGCCGTCTCCGTGGGGAGGGCGGGGGGGCAGGAGTCACGCTGAGGAGCAGCTTGGTTAACGTGAGTCTCAGCAGCTCCACAGAACCGGTGGGACTGGTGATGTCATCACTTAATGACACGCTGGCCTCACTCAGGAGGACTCTGACAGACAGCTTGGAAGACCTGAAAACAAAACACAAAGTATTAATGTGAAAGTCCAATAAAAGCTGCAGAAACCGAGTCCGGTTTTCTCCCATGAAAATAAAGCCGTCAAGGCTGTCAGGAGTTTATTGTCCCCTTTGCAGAATAAGAAGCAAACATTTCCATCTTATTCATGACTAAAGTTTCAACTGCTCATGTGTGATGATTCTGATTATTTGTGGAGGATAATAAGAGACCAAACTCGTCCATCTTGTGCTGATGGTTCATGAATCTCCCACCGGTGCACATTAATAAAATGCTCGTCTGAGGTCATTTGTTTACATTTACCTAATATGTGATTATATTAATATCCTGTTTTGCCAAAATGACAAAGCAGCTATGTGTTGATGTAATGGAATAAAGCTGTAAGTCCATGTTCTACTGTACAGCTAGTTTCACTCAGAGAACACAGGAAGCTTTTATTGCCCTCCTGTGGTGAAAGCGATGCCTGCGCCTTCATGTTGGGACTGTAGGAACCACTGCTGCATGAAAACATGGCTGCTAACAATAATCATGAAGCTAATTGAAGTGAACACAATAAAAGGCAGATACCTCGAGGTTAGGAAGAACAACATGCACGCTTGATTTCTTATGGTTAAAATATGAAGGGAGCATAAAACAAGAAGAATAAAAGGCCTGCCGGTGCACACGTACCTGCTGTGCTGGTTAATTACAGCGTCCACGCTGCCCTCTGCTGCCAGAGACACAACCAGGGTGCCTCTCTCGTACAGCACGTCTACGTAGAGGCAGCCGAAGCCCGGCAGGAACACCACCTGAACAACAACACACATCTGGAGTCAGATACATGAAGACACTCATCTTCGCCGTTTAACATCTCTGAGGAGTTTCACCAACTCACACAAGTTACATGTGTCTCACTTTAACCTCCACCACTCCCGCTTCACACCGATCACACACTCGTGACAAAAGGAAGCACACTTTGCTACGCAGTCATAACAAGTCTGACTTCTGACCTCTGACCCCTACCACAGAGGTCAGACTCAGACCTCACAGTAACCAGAGATACACAACCTCGGCCTCGACCCCAACCACCGCCACCTAGACACAACACCAAACATTACACACACTTAACCTGAGAGGGTCAGGGTCACACACACACACACACACACACACACACACACACACACACACACACACACACACACACACACACACACACACACACACACACACACACACACACACACACACACACACACACTAACAGTGGGATGAAAGTAGTTTGTTGTTGTTAATGATGGAAAACCTCATTTTTGGAAGATTTAAGTGAAAATCAGGGTTGAATATGATTGCAGGTGTTTTGTGTCTGTCTGTTATTAGTCAGACTTCAAACCTGAGATTCATTTTCTTCTATTCAAAAAACATAATGAACCTCATCCCTGGCAGCTGTGATGTCCTGTTCTCGATTGGGCATTAGTAGCAATTAAGAAGTTAAAATCTCAGAGAAAGTACAGAATAATGTGCAGATAAGATCTATTTCAGAGAAATTCAGTTCATTCATTAAAATGACAAATATAAAGTTAACAAATGGACAAGACAAACTGGTGACCTTTTTAAACCTCTTCCCATGTGTGCCGTGTTGTACCTGCGTGCCGGGGCTGTTGATGTCTACGGGGTCGGTCCAGTCGGTGCTGCCGTGGTCGGAGGTGGTTCTCAGCAGCATGGAGGGCAGCATCTCGTTCTGCCTGCACTCGGGGAAACTGGAGAAGTGGTGGTAGAGCTCATGGTGCAGGGAACAGTTAGCAGGCAGAGGACGACAGTGCACCTCAGTCCTCGGAGTTTCTACGAGAGATGAGAGGACGCGGTGAAACTAAAGCATTGTCAGTTAAAGGCTTGTGGTCCAGGTGAAGATAAGAGATGACAGCAGCTACAACTTGTCCTTCCTACCTTTGACATTTTCCTTAAACAGCAGTGGGATAGGACACGTGTTGTGGATCAGCATGCGAGGGCAGGGGTCCTCATTCAGGGTGATGTATGTCACCCCGAGGTGCTCCTGATACGTCAGTGCTATGGCTCTGCACAACACAAATAAAAACATAAATATAGAAACCCATAAATAACGTGTCCACAGCTCCACCCAACCACACTAAGAGCTCACTCATCCACCAACGTGGAGGTGACTTCATTCATTACTTTATGTTCGTGACTCTCAGGACTTTATAGTAGATACCATGTTACCACACATACACTTATTTTCACATTTATCCGTCCATGCAGAGCGGTCCAGTCCGAGGGGAGGAGCTTCTTCCTCCTCTGAGGCTTTGATGTGCGATTGTGTGATATTGCGAGAAAATGTTTACAGTTAATCGATTCACTCACTTTTCCCAACGTCAGAGCCATGAGTTTAACATTTCATGTACTTTATGTGCATATTTTTTTTAATTTTTTTTTTTTTAGATTTTATACACTTTATTAATCCCCGAGGTGAAATGTCTTCACTACAGCAGGGGGGCTCTCAGGGGGGAGCTGCTGCAGCAGGCTGCCACTAGGGCGGCGCCAGGTAACCTGACCTGAGGTGCATGTTTTTGGATGATGGGAGGAAGCCGGAGAACCCGGAGAGAACCCACGCAAGCACAGGGAGAACATGCAAACTCCGCACAGAAAGGCCCAGGACCGGATTCGAACCCAGAACCTTTTTTTTGCTGTGAGGTGACAGTGCTAACCACTGCACCACCGTGACCCCTTTTTGAAAGTAAAGTTTGTCGTCCATCACATGGATGACTAAATTAAGCATGTTGTCCATTTTTTAAAATTTTAATTTAATTTAATTTTATACACTTTATTAGTCCCCGAGGGGATTAATATATATATATAATGTCGATTCCACACCACACTGTGCTTCAAAACATGAAATGTGTGTAAAATGCACAAAAGACATAAATAAATCCAACAGAGGGCGAGTCTCCTCTGTTTCAGTGTATTGATACAAACACAGTGAATGAGTGATGCAGAGCTGGCTGTTCAGTGCATACTGTGTTGTGGGTTACTGAAAGCCTTCCACAAGCTATCGAACTGGGTTTCTCTTGGTGAAGAGCCAAAAAGTTTAAAAAAAAAAGAAGGAAAAGGAGTCTGAGACAAAATAAAAGGATTGATTTCACAAGACGAAGCGAGAGACTGACAGTGGAAATGTTGAGGGCATTTGTCGTCCTGCTTCATCTCCAGCGTTTAACAGAGTGTGACTCGCTGCAGCGCTTCATGTCCGGTGCCAGCCGGGGTTTGGTGCCCTGCTGTAAATGGACTGTCACGGCCAGCAAACCACAAATGTTCTGCTTCACCCACCTGCTGCTCAGGCCACCCCCCGAGTCCGGTTCCCCGGGAACAGACACACTCTGCCGGGGGAAGTCGGGTCGGACGGGAGCGGGGAGGCTCCACGATGCAGATCCAACCCCGGCATCGGGCCTCGGGAACAAGCTGAACACAATGTGTTTGAGGGGCAAAGGGAAGTCCACCGTTCCCTGGACACCGGTTTGGAGGAGGTCCCAGCACGGCACGGAGCACGGCATGGGGAGGGAGGAGTCAGAGACAGGCAGGAGGAACATGGACGTCTCTGGTATCTCACAGGCCTGAGGAGAGGAGGAGAGGAGAGGAGAGAGAGGAGAGAGGAGAGGAGAGGAGAGGAGAGGAGAGGAGAGGAGGAGAGGAGAGGAG
This sequence comes from Brachyistius frenatus, assembly GCF_029030835.1. NCBI lineage: Eukaryota > Metazoa > Chordata > Actinopteri > Embiotocidae > Brachyistius > Brachyistius frenatus. The sequence goes on from NW_027210888.1 coordinate 41,445, forward strand.
AGGAGAGGAGAGGAGAGGAGAGGAGAGGAGAGGAGAGGAGGAGAGGAGAGGAGAGGAGAGGGGAGAGAGGAGAGGAGAGAGGAGAGGAGGAGAGAGAGAGGAGAGGAGAGGAGAGGAGAGGAGAGGAGAGAGAGAGGAGAGAGGAGAGGAGGAGAGAGGAGGTGAGGAGAGGAGAGGAGAGGAGAGGAAGGGGAGTGGAGGAGAGGAGAGGAGGAGAGGAGAGGAAGGAGAAGAGAGGAGAGGAGGAGAGAGGACGTGAGGAGAGGAGAGGAGAGAGAGAGGAGAGGAGAGGAGAGGAGAGGAGAGGAGAGAGGAGAGGAGAGGAGGAGGAGGAGAGAGAGGAGGAGGAGAGGAGAGGAGAGGAGAGGAGAGGAGAGGAAGGAGAGGAGAGGAGGAGAGAGGAGAGGAGAGGAGAGGAGAGGAGAGGAGAGGAGGAGAGGAGGAGAGGAGAGGAGAGAGGAGAGGGAGGAGAGAGAGGAGAGGAGAGGAGAGGAGAGGAGAGGAGAGGAGAGGAGAGGAGAGGAGAGGAGAGGAGAGGAGAGGAGAGGAGAGGAGAGGAGGGGAAAGGGAGTAGAGGAGAGGAGAGAGAGAGAGGAGAGGAGAGGAGGAGAGGAGAGGAGAGGAGGAGAGGAGAGGAGAGGAGAGGAGAGGAGAGAGAGGAGGAGAGGAGAGAGGAGGAGAGGAGGAGGAGAGAGGAGGAGAGGAGAGAGAGGAGAGGAGAGGAGGAGGAGAGAGAGAGGAGGAGAGGAGAGGAGAGAGAGGATGGAGAGAGAGGAGAGGAGAGGAGAGAGAGAGGAGAGGAGAGGAGAGGAGAGGAGGAGAGGGGAGGAGGAGGAGAGGAGAGGAGAGAGAGAGAGGAGAGGAGGAGAGGAGGAGGAGAGGAGAGAGAGAGGAGGAGAGGAGAGGAGGAGAGAGGAGAGGAGAGGAGAGAGAGAGGAGAGGAGGGAGAGGAGAGGAGAGGAGAGGGAGGAGAGGAGAGGAGAGGAGAGGAGAGGAGAGGAGGAGAGAGAGAGAAGAGAGGAGAGGAGGAGAGAGGAGAGGAGGAGAGAGGAGAGGAGAGGAGAGGAGAGGAGAGGAGAGGAGAGGAGAGGAGAGGAGAGGAGAGGAGAGGAGAGGAGAGGAGAGGAGAGGAGAGGAGAGAAAGGGGAGTGGAGGAGAGGAGGAGAGGCAAATAAGAATAAAGGGAAGGAAATGGAGAGAAGTTTCATCAGACAGGAGGATATAAGAAGAAAAGAAGGCCAGAGAAGATGAAATGATTAGAAGAACAGATAGATGGTAAAACCACATTGTTATTGTACTTTATTCTTTCTCCCACTCAGCTCAGCAGTAAATTGGTAGCAGAGAAGCCCTGCTGTGCTGGTTTAGCAGCCAGTGAGCAGTGAGTGGAGGAGGACTACACGGATTAGACTCTAAGCATGATGAATAGAGCAACTAGAAAGGCATTCCTGGCCTTGTTTGTGGTCTGTGTTATTGTTAAGCCCATCGCCCGCTCTCCAGTTTTTTTAAGCTCTTTTTTTCTCAAAGGTTTTTCAGTCAATTAGTGGCAACTGGCAAGCTCTGCCCTCCTTCTATAAGAGGATCTGAAGGCTCGTTAAATGACATCACAACATTGTTGCTCTCTTCGGGGACAAGCAGCAGATGAAAGCAAGAAGGGAAACCTGCATCCAATTCTGGGTGTTTGTCTAATGTCCCTATGAAGTGCCATTGCCACATGGTGAGAACGATGGGGGAGGGGAGGAGGAGGAAGGTAGGGGGGGGGGCATGATCTGATGGAAAACGGCTTGCAACATCCCACTCGTGTGTGTGTGTTATGTGCAGAGGGAATATGTTGTCTGTGTGAAGCTTCAGGAACTTCAGCAGGACAGAGCAGACATGAAGCAGAGGCGCACACACACACACACACACACACACACACACACACACACACACACACACACACACACACACACACACACACACACACACACACACACACACACACACACACACACACACACACACACACATGAAGCTGAAGCTTGGAGATGAAGCTGTGGGCCACAGACTTCTTACTGCTCCACAGTGTTTTGGGATGATAGAAACTGAAACTGAGCAGGTGTTATGACGTATGAAATCTTATTTCTATATGTTTGAGCACTTTGCCAGCAGAAGCAAATGTTTTACGTTCCATAAAGGCGGAGAAACACACCAGAGATTTAGTATTTGTGCGTCACATGTTAGTGCAGTTTGATTGACAGAAGCTCTCGGTTCGTGACGCGTGTTCCCACGTTACCTGGTCGCGGGCTCCCAGAGCGTGCTCGGTGAGCAGCGGCCTGTAGTGGATGGTGTAGGAAGTGTTGTTGACGAGAACGGTTCTGTCCTCAATCTGTAGGATCTGGATGCCGTGTCTCACCACAGATGATACACAGAACTGACACAGCTACAGAGGGAACAACAGACAATGAGCTGTCAGCAGGAAATGATTCAGAAACAACATTTCAGTTCTTCAGAGGTCTGTACATCATCCTCATGTGGTCAGAGACACTAATAAAGTTGTTGTGGTGATTGACTGCACATTGAAAAATGTTTAAAGACTCATTTCACTCTAATTGTCTAACTGTTATCAATTAATAAATTACATTATTACCAAACACTTCTTTCCCACTCCAGCGTTAACGTAAGACTCAGTAACTTTAAATCACTATTTCAAGAGGAACACTTTGTTCCCTCTGTTTTCAGGCTAATAAGAATTTTTTTTTCCAAATTCCTATTGGTTAAGAGATTTAAGACATTACATAATGACATCAACAACAAAATTGCTCAATTAAAATGTTCATCTGTGATGCAGATATGTTGATTAATTTATAGTGCCATTACCAAAGCCTTTGATTTGAGCCTTAACTAGTATATGACTGATTGTTTTCTGGTTGTATTTGTGTGCATTTTGTTCAAGCTCAATGTCAAAAATGTAGTTTTTGTTCTCCAACTTGTTTGCTCAGAAACACAACATTTAACTTTGTTCTTCTAAGTGAGTAAACCGTTGGGTATAAATTGTAGTTTGGCTTGGTGTTAAAAAGCTGTTGATTATTAAAAATAGCAGAAAACCACCATGTAACTCAATAAATACAAGAAAAGCTACAACATTCTCAGTTAAAAACATCTCTGGATAAACATGTCGGGACTTTTGTTGAGGATCCAATAAACCACTTTCACTGTCTGAAGTTCAGCTCTTCAAAGTTCATCACATCAGGGATGTATGTTCGAAAAGCTTTTAAGCGTGATCTCCGTCACCTTCTGCCTGCCAGGGAAGGCTCCCAGGGTGATGTCGGCTTCTACGTATCCCTCCTCATCCAGAGTGACCACCTCTGAGCTGGAGCCCTCCTTCCATCGAGGAGAGGTCAGGTCGTGGACCAGTTTCAGTGCCGTGGACTTGTGGACGGTGTTGGTGTGGGCCCAGTAGATACCGATCTGGAAGGCTTCCTGGATGAGGGGGAGGATGAAGGATGAGAGGCAGAGGTTAAAGCCCTGTCACTCAAGTCAGGTGACATTTACAATTAAAGCGGACTGTATTTGATTGCATTTTGGAAACATGCTACGGTTAGCTGTGGCTTCGCTCCCAACAACTCAACTCAGTCTCCTTGCGTAGCATTTCAAATCAGCCTGGCAGCGCAGGAGTACATAACGTCCATTACTGCTGGCTGTGTTAGGATGACATAATTTAAGTGCCCCACAGATGCTTAAGTGAGACACTGATTGTTCATCTGGCTCAGCAGCATGATGAAACATGCTGATCAAAACACCAGCCTTCTCCTATTAAAGCCATCGGCTCTGAGAGCTGCAGCCGAGCACTGTCTTCTCTCCATCTGCTGTGCCATGGTAAATAGCAGGGCGCTATGGAAACAATGCTTTATTTGTTTCTATTTCACAGGCTATTACACATTTACTACTTTTTATTTTGTTGCTTTGTGCTGAACCGTATTAGCACTTGTTCTTTGATACACTGCCTACCCGCTTAGCCCTGGGTTACTGACAGAGATCTGTGTGTGTGTGTGTGTGTGTGTGTGTGTGTGTGTGTGTGTGTGTGTGTGTGTGTGTGTGTGTGTGTGTGTGTGTGTGTGTGTGTGTGTGTGTGTGTGTGTGTGCGGTGTGTGTTGTGTTCCACAGGGGGAAAACCATCTGCAGAATACTTCTTCTGATCTCAGAAGCAGTGAGAGGACATGCCTGCAGTATACGGTGACAGAGCTTGGCTGCAGCTGAAGACTCCGGCTGGGAATATTGTTGTAATGCAACTCTGCTGAATGATCTCAGGTTTTGTGCTTATTAGTCGGGACTGAAACGAGAAAAGAACTGCTTTCGTAATGATGGCTGTAATGCCACGAAAAGACATCCAGGCCCTGATGTAAAGACAAAATATATCTTCAGTACAATATTAAGATCATTAAAGATCATGATGTAACAGATTTTGGAAAGTACTCTCTTGTTCATGTCTCAGGATCAGAATTAGTTTTACTGGTGAAGAGCTCTTTACTCAACAGAGTTCTGTTCTGATGTGAATGTGTTTCCTGCATGGTGTTGTAGAAAAAGGAGTGTTAGTACTTTATAAGAAATGGCATAAGAACATGATGACCAGTATACTCCATGTATTTTGCTGCTGATTCTCATCTGTTGCGCTGAAGGAAAATGTCTCAACACTTGATCTCATCTTGATTTGAGCTCGAAGGCTACAATTTATTACCGTAATAATTGGAGGTGTGGAGTTTAGAGGACGTGGACATTTAGCTAGTGGGGGATATCAAGTAAAACATGCTACATTGTGGGAAATGTAGGATAAAGATTTTTAGATTTGGGATTGAATGTCAGGATCCTCTGCAGCTTCCATTTTGAGATCTCTTAATGCATCTACCTTGAAGTTGGGGGGGACGATGACCTTGCCAGCTGGTATCTGCAGGATGATGGTCTCCCCCTCAAACAGCCAGAGGTCCCACTGGGAGTCGTTGGCCAGCAGGGCCCAGGGGAGCAGCTCCACCAGCAGCGTGTTCAGACCGGACTTCCAGCAGGATAACTTCACCTGCATGGGACTGTCCCACTGGGCCAGTGGCTCCAGCACCAACCTGTGGGGAGACAACACACAACTCTAGAAAGGCCTCCAGTTGCACCCGAGGATGAAGAATGGGATTCAGGGACAAACACCCTTTGACAGATGTAGAGAAGTGATCCAGGTCAACAGACTGAGACAGTTCTGGTCTTTACTGTGCAATTGCACTGCGGTACCTTCTGGGAACTACACCTGCAACCTGACAGTGTTAATGCCTTGCTCAAACCAACTCTATCCAGAGGGCTGCTCCACACTAGAGATGAGCAGTCTACTCATACACATAGACACACAAACAGCTACACAGCTACCTGCCATACAGCATTGATATAAAACCATTATAATCAGATCAGTTAGGTAATAAAACTCATTTATGCTCATTCACCACGATTAAAGACATCATTTCCTGTCTGGTGATTTCATTTTACACTCTACCAACCATAGAGCAGCATGTGGGCTTAAACATCAGTTCAAAGGTGTTGTGTATAAACAGATCATTCTCATACTGTTATACTGTGTAGACCACTAATGCTTTGACAGGAGTCACACAGGCAAAACAAATACAGAGAAAGAAATGGTCCGCAAACAAGTTATGCAACACAAACAGATCGAGAGAGGAGTCGACGAGGCATCTGGGATCACACATGGGCATGTTGAGACACAGACAGAAACACACAACCATTTTTCCACCAATTCTCAGACCAAGCAGTCATTTCACGCCAATCGTGGTCTTGTGAGCTCTAAACAGAGCTGAGAGCCAGAAGAGAGCCAAACAAACAGCTCTCAGACTTACTCTGAAGTTAAAAGCCATCAAAAGCGACCCGGTGTTCCCTCTCCCACAGCGCCGCCTGGACTCTGCTCAACCGACCAACCTGCCATCCAACACTCGTCACCAACCCAAAGACTCCCTGCTGTGAAACGGGACCAGAAAAGCTTCTCTTTACCATTTACTGCTGTTTATGCTGGTGTGAGCAGTTAAAGAGGCCACTGACCTCCAAGCTGAGGACAGCGAAGTGCACAGCTCATAAATCATCTCACAGAGCTCACAAAAAGGTAATTGAAAGAAATGTGCTCAGCAGCTTCTGTCAAAAAACACGCACGCACGCACGCACGCACGCACGCACGCACACACACACACACACACACACACACACACATACACACACACACACTAACCCCAACCACTACAAGATGTTTGTTTAATGATTGTGGAGGTGCCTCACTGCCATTAAAAATCCGACAGAGAAAGAAAATAACATTTTACCACTTTCAACTTCCTCTGCCCCCTTTAACACACAATATTTACACACTCCCTGCCAAGGAGCTCAGTAGGTTTGGTTTCTCCACTGTGCCAGGGAGACTGAACACTCTTTCCAAGCGGCAAACTCCATCACTGTTATCAACATTAAGGAAAAATATACAAATTAAACTGTGGCTTTCACTTGCAGTCCAAGTCTTGAGTGTGTTTGGAGATAGTAATCAGTGCTATTAATCCTCTAATGACACTTTTTCCTCTTTTTTTCCCCGACGTTCCTTCAAAGTAGCAGAATCCTGGGTTTCAGACAAACTACCACTCTGTATGATGGGAAATGTGCTTCGGTCTCAGCTTCATCTCACAGGGAGGAAAGAAAGCAGAGAAACTCTCCACGAGACGCACTGGGTGACTTTCAAAGGTGAGCAATGTGTGTATGTAACACAATGTTGTGAGTGTGTATACACATGTGCTGGGCTACAATCTGTGTGTGTGTTTGCATATGTATGGAGAGCAGAGAGAGCCAGGCAACCACAGGCAGACATATGGCCCACATGTCCAGCAGATCCGCTGGGACTCCGTTCCCTGGAGCCCGCGGGGGAACATGTGGCCACGTCTTCTGACGCTGCTATCAAGATGTGACAAAAGATGATTCCCAGAGTGACATTTGCGGACAGATTCACATGTGTGTGCTGCCTGGTGGTGTACGTAAAGTCATGCATGGGCCACATATACACACATACACATACATACAGTACACACACAGCAGGCTGTGTAAATCTGTGCCAAGCTTTAACTGGAAGCAAGGCCCTGTGACTTGTGTGAGAAAGTGCGACTGTGACAGAGTGACAGAAATATCCGGTCTGTGGGGACAGCGGAGGGATGGCTGCTGACGTCTGATGCATGGCTTTGCATTGTCTTTGCAGTTTTATTATGTGAACAAAGAGTTTGCAATAAAGAGAAGTTCCCTCATTAAAGGATCGCTTGCACAACTTTGTGCATTGAGGAGGAATGCTGTCAGAAGCTTACTATTAGAAAACACACTGGTGGTCTTGATGAAAACTGTGTTATGAAGTCATAGTTTGAATGCTCGCCGCAGAAGAGCTATAATAAAGATAAAAAACGAAGTGACTTATTGGAGGAGATCATGAGGTACCGTAGAGTCTTGGGGGGTGAATCTTTGTGGATTCATGATGTTATGATCTGACTTATAACTTTCATTATGTTTCAGTATTTCTCCGAAGGGCTTTGCCAGTGCCTGTGAATGTGAGTGCACACGAGCTTTTCAAGATTTGTTTCTTAGTCTTCTTGAACAACCAAGAAAGTAACAAAAAAAAAAAAAAAAGCGCATTTACTGAGAAAGATAAGCATGAATTTCCCACCTAAAAAGGAGGCGGTCTGTCTAAATGCAGAGCAGTCCTGGGAGTACCTGTCGGTGTCTTTAGTGAGGTACGGCCATGGAGGCTGAGCGGAGGCCTTCGGACCGGAGAAATCAGCCAGGACGTGTTCCGGGTTGTCCTCATTTCCAGCCTTGGTCACTATCTGCTTGATCAAGCTGGTGGAGATGGGTACAGCACAGTGGGACGCTTCTTCGTCCTCCCTGAGGGACAAAGCACAGAATCAACATCATTACAGATTTCTGCAACAAGACCTGAGACGTGTGTTCATTTGTCTACACGAGGAAACAGATCCCATGCAGCAGATACACAGTACTCTGATTCCTAAACATGTCATCTCTCTCTGAGAGTCTGCACCTCCTCCTGCCAAGGAGGAACTGGATCTGCTGACTTCACTTCCCTTGATTATCTGCTCTACATGGTGGAGCATTTGAGAAGTGATTGCTTGAAATGAGAGTCTGGTTGTAAAACACTGCTGTGTGCTTTTTCCGCAAATCTGGCTTAGAAGCATGTTTACTTATTTCATGCCAGAAACAATTCCACTATACTTTTTATTTCACTATAAAACAAGACATCTCTTGACAGCAGCTGACTATTCCCATTGTTCTTCTCAGTACAGTCAAAGTGACCGTAAACTCCACTTTTACCCTGAAACCTTGAAGCCCGTTGAAGCTGCCTTTTGTTATGGATTTCTTCTCATGACATTCAGTCTCACCTTACAAACACTGATTCACAAAGATCACAGAAAAAGCTAAACGGCAGTATATAATCCTATTGGATACCTCCGCCCCAGACACTGGTCAATTATGGCTCTGCAAGATGAAGAAAAAAGAACT
>NW_027210888.1:55000-87500 GCF_029030835.1 Brachyistius frenatus
TCACCACTCTCTGCTGCATGTGAGAGTCCGGTTCAATAGTGATGAGCGTGCACCAGACATACAGCAAAGAGCCGCTGGAACAAGGCACCTGAGAGGAGACAAACTGGCTGTTAGCACTGGAGTCATTACTGAATCATCCAACGGTCCAACTCAACACTTATCAGAAGACATTAATACAGAAGCCACTCTATACTGTGGAGGATGGAGTATTTCTCATACTTGTACTGTCTATATTATCATAAAGGGTTCAGGTCGATCAAGGTCACTCAAGGGCGACTTCGTTGTATTGGTTTGTGGTCAGGATGTAAAATATGGATATCTGACATGCCTTCGCTGCCTCGATCCCGACAGGATGTTTATTGCCTGCATCAGTAATGCATCATCATGTTCTGTCCTAAAAATCGTACATAAACACAATATTATGGCAAAAGCGACTGACAACTGTTACTGCCACATAATGGGCCATTACAGGCTATTAAATCTTCGCAAGATTTAAAGGCTGAGAATGTGCCCGACGAAGGCTGAGTGCTCTTAATGTGTCACTGGTGTTTGTCCCATTTACTCCTCGCTCCTCATTAAAGCCAAGGCACATTACAAGTGGCCTGGTTTATGACAGACTGGGGACGTCATTTACTGGTGGGGACAGCAGAGTGGAGCTCCGAGACAGAGTGGATGTCTAGTTTTAATATACAGCCCGGCTGATGAGGGACTGAAGCTTCTCTTTTAGGCCTGATCCACTAAAAACACTCAGCACTGGGAAAAGGTCAGGATGACCTCCTGTGCTCTGTCAAAAGTAAAAGGGCCAAAAAAGATGTTTGAAAAGATTTAAGGAGGAAGAAGGTGAGGTATGGAAGAGGAGTTACTTTAGATGGATTACAATACAGATAGATGAGGAAGACAAAAGACATCAACAGGAGAGGGATCAGAGGGAAGGACAGGTGGACAAGCTCGATGCCAGATGATGAAGTACAGAAAGAAGAGGAGTTAACAACTACAAGATAAATGAATGAACCAGTGTCTGGGCAAGAGAGCAAAGGAAAAGGGAGGAAACGAGAGTGAAAAAAGCAGGAGACAGACAGAGATAGAGAGATCTGAGGACCCAGCTACTAGCTCTCATTCAGAGCCAAGCCTCCATATGTGTAATGAATGGCTGATCTTAAGAGAAGAGATAACAGCAGAGGTTGGAGTGGTATCAGAGATGTTCAGAGCCACACACAGAAGCTGCAGTGGTAGTACGGCTCGCTGTTAACAGCATGAGGCTTAGAAAGAAGGAAAAGAGAAGGAGAGCAGCACCAGCAGGGATGGAGCTGGCGTTAATCCAGTAGTGTGAAAGTGCCTTCAAAGCCGTTCCCCGTGCCCACATATCAGCTAGTGTTTCCTGTCTATGGTTAGCGTTGTTATGAGAGAGCATAAACTGTATTTCCTACCTCTCAACAGAGTTGGGTTCTGGGTCGGAGAGCCTTTGTAAGCCTATCTGAGGGAAAGATCTCAATCTGTTTTGTAACAGCGAGGAGCAACATGGAAGCTGTGCCACCGTGGCCACCCAGGAGAGGAGGACCTGCTCACAGTTGGTGGTCCAGTCACCAGCTCCAAACACGGGTTAGAAGTGGTGGTGTGTGCAATGTGTGTGTCTGTCAGTGTTTGTCTGGCGAGCACATCCAACAGCTTGAATTGAATCCATTTGTTGGTATACAAAGGTGATTTAAAAACATCAAAGATATCCTTTAAAAAATTATATTTAATATCACTAATGTAACCTAGAACTATAAAAAGCCCATGGACAGATCTGAGGGAAACCTTTCGTGTTGTGTAGCCAACACTGTTAGTATTGTACCTGTACAACAGAGCTGCTGCTGCCTTTGTCCCTCCTCTCCAGCTGGACGTCCTGAGACCAGTCCTCGTCTCCCCGGGCCCTCACACACAGCTCCGTCATCTCTGCATCCTCCAGCACATAGGAGGGCAGCTTGGCTCCGGCCTCCAGGCAGTCACAGTGTTCCCGGACCACCGTCTGGCTGTCGGGGCCCACGTAGTGCTGCACCACCCGCAGCTCGATGTCCTGGCTCAGGTAGCTGCACATCACCTGCCGGCCACAGATTATCACCTGGAGAAGTTGGTCACACGGGAGAAATGTCCCAGTTAGAGATAAAACTGTTCTTCCCATGTAGGAGGCTCCACACACGGATCTGTCCTGGTGTCTGGGATCTTTTAAAGTTGAAGCAGATGCTCCTGTGTTCAGCACTAAGAAAGAAGCTTAAGCTGTACACTTAAAGGGTCAGTTCACATGCTGATGTCACCGGTGTCAAAACAATACAGGAAGGGATGTTAGGGGAAAATCAGGGACTGTAAAACAAAGAACAAGAATAAAGAACCAAGTATACTGTGTGGGAATATGCAACATGTGTACATGAGGAGACACAAGCCCAGTAGTGCCATCAGAAGCTGTTTAACCATCACACGTACTGTTATAGAAGCAGACTGACACCCTGAAAAATTCAAATTCAAAGGGAAAGCATCAAGTCAAGAAATGGGATTGGATTACTCATTTTACTGTACCGGGGAAATTCATCAAATGTTCTGTGGAAAAAGTCAGCGGTCCTCGAAATCAAACGTCTGAGGACGGTGAAGTCATAAAACGTAAAGTTCGACTTTGCCTGCTATACTTTAAAGGGTTTCTCTGTGAGGCCCGACTGCTTCTTCATGGTCTGAAAGCTTTCTAAGGTCACTGTCGATCAATGCACCGCACACACAGCATGCACACAGACACACACCCTCTGACGTCATGTGGCATCGATACAGACAATCTGTACGAACTCAAATCACACAAACAAACGCACAGCGATGCCACGGCCACCAGGGAGCTCTCATCTCCGACCGACACGTCTAATTGGACGAACAACTGATTGTTTCCACCACTCTCTTAGAGTGTGTGTGTGTGTGTGTGTGTGTGTGTGTGTGTGTGTGTGTGTGTGTGTGTGTGTGTGTGCACATGTATGTGCATGGCTGTGTGTTGGCTGACAGTAATTTTGGAGAAAATCTTTCCTTTCTTTATACCCATTTACAGACACGCTGTCACGTCAGCATCGAGCCGAAAGAATGAACACAAATAATAACACGCTTTCTAGAGAAAGAGAACAATTCATTTTGAGAGAGAATTAAAAAGGTTGTAATGTCTTCTATTCTCTTCAATATCATTGTAAACTTTATACTTTTTTGGTAATGCAAGCAATTTCCAGCTTTGTTCTAGAGCTGGCCGATATGGACAAAATCAAACACCTCAATATTAAGGTCAAAAAGAAGAACCGTCTGTGAGTTCAGAAAATAAGTGAAGCCTTTAAAACTAGGTAAGAGATACCAGTTATAAATGTCATATCACAATATCTCAATATCCAAAATGGAAGATGATATCTAGTCTCACAGCACTGCTTTGTTCACTATTTTCATTTTACGGTTGAAATGATCAATCACTGATCAAACAATATTCAACAGATGAATTGATCAGATAGTGATTGTCAGTAGCAGCTCAGATGCACCTCACAGCCTCTTCAGCCTCCTGCCTTCTGGAGGAGGTACTGCAGCCTCTGTCACCTCCTCCAGACTGAGGAGCAGCTTCATGAGGCCTTCAGGATGCTCCCCTCTCTCAATTCTCTCCCCCTTCACCCAGGAGGTCTGAATATTGCCCCCCACCCTCACCCCTCTCCCTTCATCACACAAACACACCACATATCCAGCTGCAGCACTTTGTAAAAAGAGACTCAGGTACACTCTTTACACTATGGATCCACATTGTACTTAAATATACTGCAGTCAAGCGTCACTGTGGTTGTTGTCTGTTTTATTGTTACGTATTTATACTTTTCTTGTTTTATCTTTTTATTTTTACACAGCGTGGGACTGTGAGGAACAATATTTCAATCTCTCTGTATGTCATATGGTGGATTGACAATAAAGTTGACTTTGACAATAGAAGAGAAGTGTCTCACTTCTCTTCTATTTCCGTCTCGGAGGGAGAGGAGGAGGACAGCAGCGTGTCACCCTCCACCCCGACCCAGAGAACACGAGCTGAGGTCCGCTCACGGCTTCCTCTGTAGTGGCATCTGCTGTCCCAGTCTGAGGCTTTCTGTTGTGAATTGGATGTGACCAACGCTCATACTCTATCATTGGATCCAATGGAAACAAGATGTAATCAAAGTCTGAGACAGACGGAGGAAGGAATGTGAGAAGCCGGGTGTGTTTTGTCTGCAGGATGAGAGGGAGACGTGTGACACTCGACACTGTTTACATAACAACGTGTCACGGCCATAATCTGAGGGCATCTCTGCATTTTCAGGAATACAGCAACTCGTCTTGTATATGTGGAAAAATTCAAAACATGATTCATCCCTGCAGAAAAATAGGTTGGTTTATGTTTTAGTTTATGCTGGTTTGTGATTTCCTGTGATCTTCTTTTAGGAGAGATGGGGCACATTTTATTCTTGGATGATTTAAAGTTGGTAAACTTTGGTTCCAAACATGTTCCTGCTTCCACTGCAGACTGTTTACAGGTTAGTAGCCAGATGATCTGCAGGACGCCTGCATTCTGGATTGTGTTGACAACTTTGACTCTAATTTATTGCTGTGGTGTATTTGTACCATAATTTTTCAATTGTCAATTATAAAGTGTTGCCAGTAATGTGAGTCTTATGACTGGGGTTTTCTGCAAATTAAATCTGTGGTTGGTAATGCTCTTAATTATCTCTGGTTATATCACTTAAGCTGACTACAAAGCTTAGCTTACGACTATTCTGATGAACCCTGATGCAGCTAGAAATGTAAAATGTAGAACTTTGTAAGTCAGGAAACACCAGAAATGATAACTCCATGACAACTGAGCAAATCTCGTCTGCTGGTGAAGACAATCAGGAGAAGCTGAAAGCTCTGGAAAAAGCCAGTGGGCCTTTGGCGACATCAAACGTAATGCTTTCATACTTAAATCTTAAGTATTGTGTCTAGGTAGACATTAAAAATGATATTTTCAGGAATGTAAATAAGGTGAATTGTTCTTTTCTTTAATACTTTAGCTTTTATTTCAGATTTTTTTGTGTGAGAATGTGACAAATACAGAAACAGTAAATCGGTAAGAACTGACTACCTGTTTCTGGACACCATTGAGCTGCACGACCTTGATGATGAGTGAGGCGGTGCGTCCTTTGTACTGAATGGTCCTCAGTAGAGTCCCTATGTTGTCCACGCTGAAGGCCTCCGACCAGCGCCAGTTCCCCCATCCCTCGATACAGATGTGCAGCAGCTGCAGAGGAGCAGGATACACACACAAACACAGAGACAGAGGACACCAGACATCAGAGGTTAGTCTTCTTGCCCCTTTATTTACCCCAGGCAAAAGGCAAGTAAACAACAGGACTCTGTGTTTAGAGGGTTTTGGTAGGAGGAGGGAGAAGAACAACAAAGATCCTGTTTACTGGTGCTGAACAGACTTGCTGCTGTTGGAAGTAGAAAATGAAGGTCGCACACAATAAACTGGCTGGTGGAAAACAGCTGATGTGGAAGATCATTATGGCTGTGTGTGTGTGTGTGTGTGTGTGTGTGTGTGTGTGTGTGTGTGTGTGTACTTGTGCGGTGGTCTTTTCTTCTCCACACATCTAAATAAGAGGCACACAGTTTGGCTGTCGACCTTCCCTTCACTGTGGAGCCCATCCATGTGTGTGGCGGGATGTAAACACACAGTCAGGATGACAGCCGTAAACACACACTGTCCCGTCTTTTGACATTTAAACAACTCTACAGCGGTGACAATTTTCCAACCGTTTTCCACATAATTCCTTGTATTGAGGGCCTCGACGTGGCGGAGGGGCTGAAAATATGCAAGGAGGGATGTTTTCTAAGACATCTGTACCCGCAGACAGTCTGAAGACCGCTGCGTTCATTTCTTTACTCCATTTCACAATAGACACATTGCAATACGCTGACTATAAATAAAGTATCATCTATAAACATCTCAAATCTATAAACACGCAGTACAAAAGGCAGTGTCCATCACACCTGTGCTACAGTGAGGTCATTCTGTCCACTTTTCACCACGACACCTTCAGCGCTACGTGAGGAGGAAACTCATTTGTCAAACAATGTGAGCGTTGTCATGAGATTATGGTCACAATACAGGAGCAGAGTCATAAATACGCAGAAAGATCTGAAGCCTTCTCCCCTCCTGAGGCTGTGCAGCTGACCTTCCCCCTCAATGAACTCCTCGTGTTGGCCAACACAACGTCAAACTTACAACAGTTGGGAGGAGGGGAGTCAAGAGAGACGCTAGAAAGACAGAGGAGACAGGCAGTGGGGGAGGGACAGCTTCAATGATCTCCCAGAGGAGTAGCGACCGCATTGAAACACCCAAAAAACATTTTTGAACATTTACACTTTGGGTCATTGCTTCAACGTGCCGAACATTTAGCCAATCTGTTTCAAGAAAAACAAATTACTCCGGAGGTCAAAGGGCATGGGGGGGCCCTGGTCGGGACCTTCTATGTTTCTCTCCACTGCAGTCGTTCCTCTCTGTTTGAAGACAGATTTCTTTACAATAACACTCTTAATCAAAGCCTGAATTCACTTCAGCATCGTCCCTCCTCCCTGTTGGCGGCGTGGAAATGACTTAAATTTCTCAGATCTCCTGCTCGGTGGACTGACTCATGGGGAAAGTGGCAGAATGGAGTAAACAGCCAGGTGGCGGAGGTTAAAGTTAAGCCTGAGGGCTGAGAAGCAGTGAATGATTCTCTAAACCAGCAATAACATTATAATCAAGTCCAGTAAAGATCACGGTGGGTTGAGGAAAACTAAAAATAACTGGAATGTGATTTCTGCTTTTCTGCTCCCAGACTCTCATCAAGTGAGCTGGTACTGATGAGATGGAAACATTTCCATTTGTATTCAACTTAAAAAGCGACCTTAAGTTCATCGTATTCACCTCAAGTCTTTAGGATTTTGAGTGGGACAAGATTAGAGGGAATTCTAGTGAAAATGTCGAGGTGGCGAACCCACTGGAGGTTTGTGCTGCGACTCGACACCATCTGAGGACGGATTTGTAATTTCAACACTTCTCTCCCCTTTAACCCCCCCCCCCTCTCGTGCACTTTATCACGCCTGTGGCTCAATTTGACCTTCAAGGGAGAAGTCATAATAACATCTCTCCTCAAACTTCAAACAGCAACTGCCGCTTTAGTTTGAATTCATCACTACTCTGACTCAAACACTGAAAAAACCCAGCAGTGACACACGTGAACTGGACACATAGGACAGCAAGGATGAAAAATAAGAAGCTGTTTTGCCTCTGTGACGTGTCGAACTGACTCACGGGTTAAAACTGGCCTGAGAACTTCTGCAACACTCATGTTTTTGAAGAAGGATGAGGTTTAATCTAAAGTAAAAAAAACCCACTGGTCAGACTGTCACTGAAGTTAGTCACTGAATAACCTCTGAATGTAGAATTTAATACCTAAATTTGATTTCATGTATCGTTTTGAACAAGACTGTAATATTATGTCTACTGTGGGTGATAAGGTGCAAATTAAAAGGGGGACATCCAGATCAAAATACAGGGAGACAGTTTAAAACTGCTCATTTCTAAACCTGAAGTGCAGTCAGAGTTCATCATTCACTCAGTGTTTCATGGTGCTTGTAGCACCCCCTGGCATGCAAAGAAACCATCACATCTCATGTCTAACGGAAAGATCTCTGACCTCAAGAACCAAAAATGATTTAATATCCACCAGGACTTTACATGAGAGTCAAGTGTGCGGCGGTTAGACGAGGCCAGTGTGCCGAGCTAACACACATCTGGACAACTTAGTAAGTATGAAAAGGTCAAGCATGTCTGAGTTAAAAAAAAAAAAAGAAAGAAAAAGAAGCCAACAGCAACTATTCAGACTTTATTTAGACAAACATGGTAATCATCTCTGATATCTCTGTAATACGTGTTACTTTACTAATATCGAAACAAAACAACACACACCAGCCATAATCTTGCTGGTCACATTTTAATCTCATCTGCAGATAAATCCCTCTTCCTGACCCGAGCTGAGATTTTTAGTCCAAAACCAACTAGGAGCCCAAATTATGATAATTTCCTAAATTGGCTATTGAGTATAAGAGAAATGTGATATTGAAATCTAAATCTGTCTTCATTCCCCTTTAATCCTCGGGGAGAGGTTGTGATTGTGGTTGGTTGATGAACTCCAGCACTTCGCAAGGATCCAGCTTTGGTACCAAAGTTATCGACTAAACTGAGTCAAAGGATGCACCCACATGCAGTTTTGTCATTTTGTGATTGCCTTGTAATGTATATTGTCTGTTAACTATTGCTGATAGTGAGTAATTTATACCACGGTTATGTCATACTTTATCACTAATAACAACTCTGACATGAACAAAACACAAGCATTCATCCAAATTCTTTGGATTGTACCGGACCAGCGGTACTGATATATCAATCAAACAATTTATGCAAACATATTCTTTTGTATAAAGTGTTCCACAGTATTACTTTATGGCTACAGGGCTTACTGATTTTGCCGCAATGAAATATGGTTAAATAACTTTGAGCCTGCGGGTGGTGTTGAATGTTGAGCACATTTTTTTTTTTTTTTTTTTTTTGATTTTATACACTTTATTAATCCCCGAGGGGAAATTTCTTCATAATGACACACTGATATGTTTTCACATCAAAGGCTGAAATTGTGACTAATGTAAAAGAAACAGAGGACACCTGTCCACTAAACCAAAAATCAGATGGACAGAAGGAACACATTGAATACCACAAAGATCGATTTCAAATACAAACCATGTATGGTCTTAACACAAGATCAGTACCACATGACGTGTTTGAAATCCCATCACCCACACTTCAGATCGCCATGGAAACAAAATGCAGCACCCAAACATGGGACTGACACATTCAGAAATGGTGTTAACTTCTGAGAATTACCATCCCCACCCGTCTAAACTGTAAATTATATTCAGTGAGTCAATCAACCAACCAAATTCCATCGTGGGTGCAATGTCATGTTTACTTGCTTAATCCTGTCCCCGGAGAAAATCATTAGCAACAAGGTTTCCTGTAAAAGATGGAAGGATACCGGTCAGTCATAACCAAAGCAGTGACTGTGAACGTCCTGGTGAACAGAGAGCCGTTACCTCATCCACATGGCAAACACTCTGCTCAGTCTGCTTCGATAGTGTGGGTGTCAGGACAAATATGGACAAACACAAACAGTGGGATTACACAAAATCAGATACAGACATGCATTCACCCCCCCCCCCCCCACACACACACCCTCCAGCCCTTGTGCTCCTGCAGACAGAACCAGTCACTGCTGCCACTGTAACCACTATCCGTCTATTGTCCTCCAGCAGGAATGTGCTCGGGAGCACATAACACACATTAAGTGTCCGCAGTGGAGATGTAATCAGCGTTCCTGGATGCTGCACAGAGGGGCTGACAATGCTGCCGTGGTCACTGGTTGTCTACCCATTACTACCATTCCTTCATTCCATCTCTCTCAGACTATAATAGGAGAATTGAGACATGGGGTAGAGGTATAAACAATACCAGTAGCTTTGCACACAAGCTCCTATAAAAGGCTCAAAGGCACTGTGGCAAGTCTTAGATGATGATTAAAATCATGTGAATTCAATGTCAGACACCAGAAGTTTAGGAGCAGTTTGACAAGTCGCTGTACTGTCGATGTTATTTAATGTTACACAGGCGTAGATGAAAAAAAGAGGGATGTGGAACAGAGGCCTGTCTTGTCTGGTAAATTACTTTGGGACCAGGGAGCTGGCTGGCCACCGAACAAATGAGAAACAGGTTCAAACCCAGACAACAAAACAAAAGAATATGGATTACTTTGTCCTTTACAGAAAATCTGTATGAGAAGGAAAAGTATGGGAGAGAGACACAACAGCATCCATGCCAGGGCAGTGAGGGCTAACCCATGTAACATGAAGGAATTATGGTGGCTTTAGCAGCTGTCTGCAATGCTGTCCTCCTCCTTGGCTCCCTCTTTCTGACAAAAGAAGCAAAGCAGTGCTACATCAAAGCCCAGATTTGCAAGTCTAAGAAGCGGTTGGAGAGCTGGAAGAAGGTACAGAGCGAAGGCATTGTGTGGCTCCGTGGTTGACAGAGGAGACGTTAAGAGGTTTATGCTTGACTAACATTGTTCCATAGTTCTCCCTCTGGTTTCTACTAAGGCATCTTAGACATCCAGGGCCTCAAGGGGTCCAGAAGATGGAGACGCGGCAAGTGCTTGCACCAAATGAAGGGAGCCGACAAAAGGAGTACTGTCTGAGAGGAGGGAGGTTTGAAAAACCGCACGGAGGGGGACGAAGGAGTTGGTGGTCGAGGACCCTTAGAAGGACAGAGACCGAGTCTCAGCCGAAAAACTAAAAAGTTTAAATAAAAGCTGTCCATGACCTTCGGGAGGAACACAGCAGAGACAAACTTCCTGTATGCAAACGATATTCTGTACATACAGTTCATAGCACAGACAGGCATTCATCATGTCACCGGAAGCACGTTCAGGCTCATATCCACCCAGACATCCATCCTCTCTACCTGAACATAGAGACAAACCCAATTAAACAAACACAAACTGCACATACATGTGATGTATGTACTTGATCACGAGGAGACCGAAGTCCCCCGCACCTCGACCACAACTCAAGGGCCTCTAAACAACCAGCGAGTGTGGTCCGACTACAGACAACATGAATGTGTGTGGTGTCTCTACTGGTTTGACAATGCAATGTACAATGCAGTGTAGCACTTCAGTACAGCGAGGCCGGCTACACTGCAATGAAACCACAAGCTGTCCCTCTGAAGAACAAATGCAGCATGGCTGACCCCGAACCACAGAAGGGTGGATTGTGTAATGAAACATAAGCTCAGAAAAATGCAGAAAACATGTCACCACATCAGGCTCAGACTGAAAAGGTTCCTCCTGGTGCCAGTAGCTCATGTGTATTAGTGTGTTTCTCTGAATCTGCTTTTATACAGTCACCATATGTAAGACACATGTTTGAAAGTGTATGCGTTTATTTAATAAATAGTATTTATGTATATGACGCCAACAAAAATGTGAGTTTATTTCTATAGCTGTTTCTTTTGAAATGCGTTCATGGTGGAGGTACAGCATATGGCAAGAGAGCTCTCTGGGTCCCAGGGTGTCATGTGACCTGGAGTCCTGACTGAAAGTTGTCATGCAGCTCAGTGCTGCTCCTGTGGGACTGGCCATCCAGCAGGGTGCTGTCCATGGTGCTGAAGCCAGGGCAGCACCACTGGGACCACAACACTCACACAGTCCTCACCTGCACTGCAGCAGGCTGGTGAGGCTGTATGGAGCAGGGAGGGAGACGGTAACCAAGGGCAACTCTTTCAGGGTGACAGAGAGCTGGGCGGTGGTCCGGTCAGGTGCTGGTCTCGAAGGTTGAATCCTTCCATTAATTTAACTGTACGTTTTAAAAGTTTTAAAAGTGTAAATGTGAAAAATAAATCAGTATTATATTAGACATTTATTCCATTGTTGTCCGTTGTTGACATTTTGTCCTGTTGTCACCTTTTCAGTGTTGTGTATCCAAAATAATCTGGTTGGTTAAACCAAGTGGAAACACATGAACTCGGTGCAGACTAACAGCCGTGGGCAGAGGTCCAAAAGACACTCTCCACCTGGATTTTTGGGTTTGTGTGGTGACTATAACATGCTTGCTGTGTTGAACAAGTTTAATTGTAACCTGATTTTTGTTTGAGATAAAGATTTTCCCTGATAGCTAGATTCTGAAGTCTATTTTGATTTAATGCTTCTGAAATGCATTAAACAGCATTTTAATGTAGTTCACAGGGTTGTTATTTTGAACCCCACTTTTACTAAAAATTTCCCCTCGGGGATTAATAAAGTAACTACCTAACCTAACCTAACCTAACCTAACCTAACCTAACCTAACCTAACTTGTGAAACACTCCTTACTAGAATATCTTTCATTGTTTCAATTTGATTCTGTAACCTTCACTGACATATGTCTGTGTCCATGCTAAATGAAAGACGTTGACCACAGGGAGAGAGCTCAGTCTGTAACTGACATCATGGTACAACATGACTGTGATCCAACCGAATACATTTCCTGTCACGATGCAGCCCAGGATCATTAAAACATACCAACACTTTTGTCATGTGGAGACCAACCAGAAACAGTTCTGTTGCCCAAACTGGGCTGCAATCCGTGGTTTAAGACCCTTTGTTGTAGTTTCAAGGCCAAGCATTTGATGGATAGGATGAAAACATAATTTGTAAACTGCTAACACATTGGCAAGTTTGAAAAGATTTACATAGAAAAACAAATATGAGATTCTAGCAGCACAGCTCTCATCAACATGATAATTAAATGAATCTCCTCGTGTCAGAGGGAGCGCTTCCTCTGGGACAAACTACACAGGGAGTGGAGTTACTCAAATGTACAGTACATACACAAACAGAGTCATGACAGATCAATGGCTCATCACATACACATCCTGGAATCCCCAAAAAACCTCACGGCATGTCAGTAATAAGAAAACAAACTCTTCTACAGATTGGGTTGAGTTCGGAAGGACGAGCAGAAACAGTCGGAGATAAAAGAATAAGCGTGTCATGAAGGTGGAGACGGTTCTCACTGTTTCTCATGAGGATCTCGGCGTGAGGTAGAACATTGTGTTGCACATCGTTTTAAAAGGGTTGGGTAAGGCCCAGATGGTGGGTTGCAGAAAGATGAGAAGCGCTCGCCAGAATATTTGAATCCCTGATTTCAAAAATTACTGCCAACATTATGTTGTTGAAACATTTTCTTTGTCCTCGCAATTGAAGACAAACTTGAGGTTCCGGACTTGCTGAGACATATCGTATTAATCTCTAATCAAGCCTGCTATGCCGGGACTAAATGTTTTATCCCTCCAGTTATACTTGTCCTGCCTGACCCCGCTGAGGACAAATGGTGAACAGGAGATTGGGTATAAAGGCCTGCTAGATGCTGAGGCAGAGAGCCATTTGTTTAATATGCTCAGTAAGCTGATATACTTTTGATATTTATTAAATCTTGTGAACTGGTGGTTCAGCTGCAGATGAGCCAGATGTTGGGATGAACAGGCAAAAGAAACTTGTGGCCTGGGAACTGAATTTGAACAATCTGGGAACATCAAACAACCTTGAACCTTTGACATCTAGGTGTAAGGATTTATATTCATGTAAATATGTACATAGCAGACTATCTGCCCCATTAGTAGACAGATAGATCCTCACAGACCTCTAGATCTAATGAGTTGCCTTGAGAGATGCAGCAGTGCAAGTTTTAAACACCACACCCAAAGACTTCATCAAACACATCAATTTTTTTACATTTGTTGAGGTGATAATCACAATATGTGTCCAAGCTGTATAGGAAATGTAAAAGGATCTCACCGAGGAACTGCCTGAAAAGGGAGATGAATAAATGACAAGTTGGTTATGTGGTGTTAATTCAAGTGTTTTCTGGTGGCAGAAAAGCTCTTCTCAGTGTTTCAGCAGGCCCATGTGGCGGATACATACCTGTAATGTTAACTTTAAATTCAAGTTTGATGGAAACTGGTTTTAAAGTATCTTGTCAAAACCAAAACGAAGGATTAACATGAAGTTCAGTCCTAAATCATAAATTAGATCACAGGCTGTAGTTTCACAGTGAAGTGTTTTTATTGGTACGGTCACTGAGGTGGGCCAATTCAAAAAAGATTCCATTATTTATATTGTGGAGAAAAACACACTTCCAATAACAGAAGGTGCAGTGACCGTCCTTGAAAAATGGTGGCATGACAGTTCAGTCTTTACATTAAAAACAGATGTATGAAACCAAAATAAATGTGTTTGGGTCAGATGAGATGCAGCGTGTCTGGTGAGACCCAGCCAGGACTCCCACAGTGACGGCCCGACCAAGAGACATGGATGTGGGCGTGAGCTGCCTGAGCACCTGAAGCTGTCGCGGAGATGAAACCGTTTACGGTATATATCCAAATATTGATTGAAAAGATAACTCAACATGTCATTTTAACACACTAAACACATTCAACGTGGACATTTACCACATTCCTGGATCAGGAATGTGAATTGTGCAGAGCTGAGTGAGGCTGTAACCTCACATGACCGACTGACTCACACAATTTGTATCTCGTTGCTGTAGACATAAAATCCCCAAATAACTAGTACAGAATGCATCTTCAAATTTAATAATTCATCTGATATATGTGAAACTTTTTGACAAAGAATTCCTTATTAATCACTATGGTGAAATTTCTGTTTTATTCCTCCATGAGGGGGTTGTTTCCTGCAACATGTTTGGACATGATAAGAGAGTGCCAGTAGAGGATAAATGACTGAACTGTTACACACTGATGACCGATGAATAATGACTCAGTGGGGGCAAATTTTTCATGCATCATTAGTTCATATTTCTCCACGAGGCCGAGCTTTGACACAAACCATGATGAAAATGTAACTCCTTTTCCTTATGATACAGATTCACCTTAAAACTTTGTTACTTTCCTCTCCATGTTGTAACTGAAGGTGATGGAGGTAAAAAGTCAGACTTCCTTCTGTATGTAACCCAGCTCAGAGGATGAAGAAAAATAAAGTGGAGGTTTTCTCCAGGGAACAAAAGAAAAAGCCGTCCCTCTCACCGGCCTCCCGCTCTCCCTCACTGATCAGTCAGTGAGTGGTTGAACCTGCCTGCAGCTTATATCTCCCTCAGGTTTCCGTTGAAACCACAATCTTAGATGAACAGCATGACAAAGCAACTTCACTTGAGGGCAGTGTTTCTTAAACAACAGGTCAGGACAGTGAAATATTACATTTCACTTGACAAAAGACCAAATATAGTAGAGTTTAAAGACTAAATACATGTATTTGGAATGATGACCCTGTCTTAAGGTGAAAACCTTGTATTAGACTGCAGAAAGTAAGTAATAGGACACACACCATACATAAAAACACACACACGCACCTTCGACTGATGTAAAAATGTTCTCTCCCTCTCCTCTGTCTCTCTCTCACACTCTCATACCAAACACCGCCCTGTCATGCCTGCTTCCAACAACACGGCCAATCTAACCGCAAACTAATAGTCCTGGGCTGCTATCTCCAGCACATTACCCCTGGGAACACACACACGCACACCAACACAACACTGACGCACACAAACACACACGCATGGACCGATACCATGCATATAGACAGAGAAACACACACTCAGAGAGAGAGAGGGAGGCTCTCCTGCAGAAGCCTGCTGCTGGAGTAAATTACAATTTATTCAAATTGGGAATATTCCTTGTAGGCACTTAAAAAGTCCTTCCCAAATCCAGGGGGCTTTTTACGCCCCTCTCCCCCTAACCACACCAACCACAGGGATTTCCATCAGCCGGGCTGCATCCTGTACCGAGCAGCCAGACATTTCAACCATTCACACCACACCACACGCCAGAGCCTGAAAAACAGCAGGGTGGGGACGGTGAGTGTGTTTGTGTCAGATATAAACTGTGGGTAATTACAGTGGGAGTATTTAGTTATAAGGATGATTATCCTGACATTTTCTAACATATTTATTAATCTATCTGTATCTATAACTCTTAAATTATTTGCCTCCTTTTACATAACAAATAGAACATATTTAAAATCTATAAAAATGGGGATGTTGTGTGTGTTCATAAAGCTTTTTATGCTGGCTGGTGAAGGCTGGGGTGTGAAGGCATGCTGAGCTTGAAAGAGGGAGACGAGGCCGAGAGGCTTGACACACTCCAGGCCTTCGGAAACGTCGTATCACAGTGAGTGTGTGCGGGTCTGATCTGCACGCACGGTTGTGAATTGGTTCGAGTGTTAGACGACAGCAGGCTCTGAGGACGTGACTGCCTCAATCAAGCCTTTTACTGCGTCCTCTGGCTGTGAGTGACGGCAGGAACGAGGCGGTGGAGGGAGACACAGAGGAGCAGTGAGAGCGAGGGTGACCTGAGCTCAGGTTCATGTTTCACTACGAAAACACACCGCATGAGTGTTCTTCTGAGAGAAGTGACAGATATTGGAAGGTATGTCAACATGGTGGGAAGTCTGCACTGGTTAGATGGATCTGGATTACACACATTAAACACTCTTCTTTCATACTTGGACACACTGGAGATTACAGGATTTTAAATACACCTCTGTTTTAGTTCAAGCTGAAACAACAGCCTGCCTGCTCATTGAGGAAGGCCCTTCTCTCTGCTGTCTCTTTCTGACCACGCAGCTATCTTTTCATCTGTACCTCCTTGATGGGTCATCACGAACAGACATACAAGCAAGAGAGAAACGGGGAAGGTGGGAGGAAGAGAGAAGATAGTGAGCAGACACATTTTTGGCTGTCCTGCCACTGAAGAGTTCTCCGAGTTAATCTGTGGATGTTAAAAGCTCATCTTTGCCCCTGCTTCTCTTTCCCATGTCTTCTTGTTTTTGTCAAGTAGGACTGTACAGTATCCTCACTGACAACTCTGTGTGCTATTTCCCTTTTGAGTTTCTCACATTTTCCTGTCCATCTCTCCTTCTGCACTTCCACAATCTCTCCTTCTCTACCCGTCCGCCTCTTTTCAGGATGATCTCATGTCCAGTGAGTTCTCAGGGGGAGCTCGAGAGTGAAACAGGGATGGATTATCTTACAACAGCAAATTAGTAGCTCTGGCTAGTGTGCATGTGTGTGACTGCCTGGGGGACAGGTCAGCTGGGACAAACGAGTCATACCAGAACCATGAGGACAGGCTGACGGACCGCCTCCTCCACAGGCCACAAACCCCCTGGACAAGAGGAGACTGTACTCCACCATGTATCTGTGGGTGTATGTGTGTGTGTGTGTGTGTGTGTGTGTGTGTGTGTGTGTGTGTGTGTGTGTGTGTGTGTGTGTGTGTGTGTGTGTTTGGGGGTGGGGGGTGGGTGGGGGTAAAGCGAGGAACGGGGGCAATGTTGGGAGGTGGAGATGAATGAACCCTGGGGAAGGTGATGGTAATAATGGTAGTTCGGTGGTTAAGAGGCATGGGGGAGTAAAATGTGTGTGTGTGTGTGTGTGTGTGTGTGTGTGTGTGTGTGTGTGTGTGTGTGTGTGTGTGTGTGTATGTGTGCGTGTGGGGGTAGGGGAGGTGGGGGCTATCGTCAGGAGAGTAGACGGAGTCAAACCAGAGCCACTGACAGAGACATGACATGTGACCATGGATAACATAAGGAAGGTACAAGGTACACAAACTGAACTGTATAAAAATAAAAGTGCCGGGGCCAGATGTGGAGGAAGGTTTCAGGGGGAGTCCGAGGCCATCAGCCCAAATGTGAGGACAGCACTTAAAAGAATGAAAGCACTTCCAGGACAGGACAGGACAGGCAGGAGGAGGCAGAGCCAGGACAAACCATACAAGAGCCAGCATGGTCATCAACACCAAAACACAGTGCTACAGGGGACTGAGAAAGGGACGAGGACAATGTTGGGAAACGGTGTGCTGCTGTTGGATGTTCTTAAGAGAAAGGCACAAATGTCCAAGTGAGACCCCAAAACAGCGTGAAGGCTAGAGATTGTCCAGGTCTTGTGATGTCATCGAGCTGATGGAGTCGAGGCATCAGGAAGAAAGAGAGACCTGGACTGAGCCGACGTCGAGGGAACGCTGCGCTGCTATGTTCGCTAACCTACGGCTCAGGGTGTGAGGCCTGAAACGGGGTTTGGCCCGTGTCTGGTGGGTCTCTGCAGCGCATGGCAAGAAAAGACACAGTACTACGCGAGCATTAGAGTATCCCCAGTATGAAGGGAGCTAATTGCACTGTGGGTCCCAAACTGAAAAGTGTTTACTGATGTACTTGGAAGAGTTGCTGCATTGGGGGGTGGTGAGGGGATGAAAGGATGTGGAGAAGTGGACAGGATCAAGAGTTGGCTGTGGTTTTAAAAAGAGCTCAGACTGCTTGAAAAAGGCAGGAAAGGCAGGTCTGCTGGTCGGATCGGTGTGAGGACAGCAGACAGCTGACTGGAGCCACTGAGCTCGTGGTTAACGTGGTTATTCAACGTTAAATCAAACTGAAGTGATGAGCGGTGGCAGAAGAAGAAGAAGATGACCGGAGGGTGTCAGGAGATGAAGAAGAGGGAGATAAAGAGCAGATTGGGGAAAGCTACTTCCAAAGTTTTGGTATGACTATTCAAGCTGTACATAATGACAGCATGAATCAGTCAGTTGTTGAGTGCAGAAGAGGATGTGAGGTTGGAAATGCGACTGGTAAACAGGCAGCAGGTTGGGGGGCTGCAGTGAATGAGTGCCTACAGGTAGAAAGAGGAACGAGTGGGGAGGTGTGAAGAATGACGGCTTGTGATGATCGGCATTGTTTGAGACACTCCACGGCATCATGGGACTCAAGCAAAACAGCACGACCACTTATGAAACGGATTTGTAAGAGCTACAAAAACACACTCGCAGGACCAAGTAAGCATTAAAGAAACACAACCCTTTCTCTTATCAGTGTCACTATTTTTATAACCCCAAAATGCAATTAGGAGTGTTTGCTACAATTTGCTGAGGCGGACACATTGGCAGGCTTTTTATCATCAAGCTCAAAGTTAGTAGAGAGTTTTTGGCAAAGTTGGACTATTTTTTATTTATCGAGTTTCACAAATCATGTTCATCTCGAGAACACATATTTCATATACCACAAACACATGATGGAATAACACATGACAGAACCATCCTGGAATCACATTCCTCATCTATGATGATATTTGGCCCACTTGGTCCATCTTTCATCCAAAATATCCTCGACAATACAGAGGTCATTTTGACTCACTGCTCAAATGAGATGTGGTGTTCACTATGCCGATATGCCAGATTGCCACTCACAAAGTGTGTGTGTGTGTGTGTGTGTGTGTGTGTGTGTGTGTGTGCGTGTGCGTGTGTGTGTGTGTAAGTGAGAGTGAGGTAAGAGCACAGATTAACCATGGTCGATGATTAATACAACTTGACTTACTGACTTACTGCAAGCAATTATGGCCATGTCTTTTCTCAAGCTTGACTTTCTCACA
Source organism: Brachyistius frenatus (assembly GCF_029030835.1). Lineage (NCBI taxonomy): Eukaryota > Metazoa > Chordata > Actinopteri > Embiotocidae > Brachyistius > Brachyistius frenatus. The sequence continues at coordinate 74,105 of NW_027210888.1, forward strand.
CTCGCTGTGGAACACATGGGGGTCTTGAAACATGTGCGCACCAAACACACACACATGCCACAGATCGCCAGCCCACCCTCCACTCAACCTCAAAACCACGAAGGGTTAAATATAATCAATCTTCTTTAACAATGCTGTCATGGCACCGTCTGAGAACACTGACAGAAACACACAGATAGTGGCAGCGCGCTGATGACGGTGTGTGTGTGTGTGTGTGTGTGTGTGTGTGTGTGTGTGTGTGTGTACCTCTGTGAGCCTGTGGACACACTGGGTATGCTCCAGTAGTACTTTGTCTGTAAACCTCTCTTTTTCCACATATGCAGTACTTGTCTCCACATCTATACGGTCCACAGTGTGTGTGTTCCAGTGCATGTCAGCACCATCTGTGTGTAATAACACTTTATTCTATTTACAAGTGTGTATGTTTGTGTGTGTGTTCCATGTGCATATCCTAATGATGTGTTCAGGTCTTCCTGGATGTCATGGACATGGTTGTTCTGAAGTTGTTGTTTCTGTTCAAATCAAACAAAACCACAAGTGTGTGAGCCATCAGATATCTCCCAGCCCTTCTGTGTGTGTGTGTGTGTGTGTGTGTGTGTGTGTGTGTGTGTGTGTGTGTGTGTGTGTGTGTGTGTGTGTGTGTGCTACCTGAGGGGACTTGTGGGATCTCCAGCTGTACTGGTGGCTGTGGAGGCTGGCCAGCAGCACGTTCTCATCGGTGTCCACCTGTCCGAAGCGCAGAGTCTCATGCGTGTCATTGCAGATCACGTAGTGGCTGTAGAGCAGCTCCTCAGCTTTTGGGTTCCCATTCTGATAGGAAACATGGAGGTGGGGGGAAGAGGTAGGAGGGATGGGTGAAGGGATGAAGAAAAAGGAACAGGGGTGACAGAAAACAGAACGTTTGTGAATAAAGGAATAAAAACGTTGTGTGTTTTTATGTAATAGGTCACCTGCTTTTTTCTGGAAAGATTGTACTGAATTTGTCTGCAAAAGTACAGCAAAAAAAATAATTCTCCTCTGCCTTGAGTCTTTTGGGGCAATAAGACAAATTCTTCTGCTGTTTTTTTTTTTTTTTTTACCTCTGTGATCACGAGTGTTCCTCAGTATTTGTTATCCCATATGGTAAAAGTGTTTATCTGTGACTTCACAGGCAAACCTGTTCCACCAAATAAGAATCTGCTCAAAGATCGGACACCAACCCCACAAGAAACTCTATGAAACGACAACAAACATTTAAGCTGGCAAATAACATTATATCTAAGCAGTGAATATAAACTGTTACCATCAAACACAGGGTTCATGAGACTGAAGCTCTCTTTTGTGTATCAGTTAATAATAAAATTAAATATGGGCAGATTAATGTGTATTGACGGGACCTGAATAAGACTTTTTAAATGGGTGTATCTTTTTCAACTGTCCTACTTCTTTAGTTCCTTGTGACACTGTGAATAGAGCTGCTGTGAAGTAAGAACAATTTCAGACTCGTCTGACAGTAAAGTATTTTCATCATCGTTTATGTTGGGTGTATAATGTGCAGTACATGTGTGTGTGTGTGTGTGTGTGTGTGTGTGTGTGTGTGTGTGTGTGTGTGTGTGTGTGTGTGTGTGTGTGTGTGTGTGTGTGTGTGTGTGTGTGTGTGTGTGTGTGTGTGTGTGTGTGTGTGTGTGTGTGTGTGTGTGTGTGTGTGTGTGTGTGTGTGTGTGTGTGTGTGTGTGTGTGTGTGTGTGTGTGTGTGTGTGTGTGTGTGTGTGTGTGTGTGTGTGTGTGTGTGTGTGTGTGTGTGTGTGTGTGTATGTGTGTAAGCACATAAACAGGTGGCAGCAACAAACGGATTCTCAGTCTGAAAGATGCAGATGTTGGTGGTGCAGCTGTCAACCAGTATGAGAAGGATATGAGTGATGTTATCTGTGGGAGCAACACAACCTCAACAGGGAGTGGATCATACAGTATCACAGCCCGGACAGCTATTCAGGCAGGTCCAACTCAGACTGGACTTTGGAGCCAAATCTGCTCCCCCGGCCCCACATAAAACCTCCAGGAGGCTTGTCTTTTTAACAAACCCTCTGCTTATTCACATCTTTTTCTGAGCAGCTGAATGTTGAGGGGATAAACAGGCTTTGATATGTCAACTCCTTTCAAATGGCAACTCTGTGTGCATGGTTTTTCCTAACATGTTCTCAATTCTTGGAACAAAGTGGGCCACTAAGTAGGCATTCCTGTTAGCAAGCGTCACCAATATATTGTGGTTGTTAGGAGAAAACAATATGGTGGAGCCTGGCCCACCTACAGCATTGGGTCAATACGAAAGCCTCACAGAAAGTCATGCGAGTCATACAGGGATGCTGTCCACTCATACGTCACCTCGCATGCAAGAGAGGAGAGCTCACTGGCGTGCTATTGAAAACACTTGTTTAACAGAGGGAGAGTGGAGTGTGTCAAATCTCCTGCATTCAGGAATGCAAGTACACCATTTCAAAACAGCACATAGTGTGCATGTGAGCTTAATCGTGAGTGCATGGGTGCAAGCGTAGATTTTACTTGAGCTCCTTCCAAAGGCTCTCAGGCCCTGATAGGATCTCTGCTGCACACCCCTCCTTGACTCTTGACGCACATGACTGTAGTTCAGACAGTTTCTCAATAACTACTCAACTAGTCCAACAAAGAGGAACCCCAGCCTGCTGTATACGTTTAAATGGCAGGGGGGTGAGGAAGAGGAGGAGGGGAGGGGAGGGGAGGTTAGGGGGTGTGGGGTGGGTGATGGTTGATGGTTAAAAGAGGCTGGCAGTAAAAGCTCAGAGTTTGACTGCCAAGCACGTTCAGGGTCCTGGGGTTGTTGATGCTATTGAAAACGGATGGGAAAGTTTACACCATTAAAAGAACACTTGATGATGGTGTGTGTGAGAGAGGTAGGGAGAGCAAAATATAGATGGGACAGCTGCAGCAGTGGGTTGAAATCCATTTCCAGTTTTATAGTGGAACACTATCTGTGTTCCCTTTCGAATCTGACACTGCGATTTACAAACTTCCTGCTGCCATCTTAAGATGCCATCGCTAAGCCCACTCTTTGATGGTATCGTCTTTCTGCTCCAATTCACGAGGCAACGCGATATACACATGAGAAAAGCTTCCTCCGGTAATCATAATCACTCTCTGTCTATCTGGGGTTTTTAAGTAGACAAATATTAAGACAAAGATATTTACACAGTCAACACATACATCTTGTTAAAGAGCACAGGATGACAACTTCTGCTTCAGACTCTGTTCTACTGGGCATCAAAGTCTCCATTTCTCTAATCCACCCAGATACAATTACTTCACTTTTCAGGGTTTAACCCAGATCTGCACGGCAGAATGACACACACACACACGCACGCACGCACGCACACACACACACACACACACACACACACACACACACACACACACACACACACACACACACACACACACACACACACACACACACACACACACACACACACACACACACACACACACACACACACAAAGGACAAGGTACAGTCAAATGTCTGGAAAACAGATTGTAAACAATGAGACCCACTTAAGAGAAATACACAGAGAACAAGACACCGTGGAGGTGATAGTCAGACCTGTAAAAGGAACATAATGAAACGTGAATCAGATCTGCAAACACTAATATATTCCTCACACATCTGCTACAACCAGGAACACGATCTCCATATCAGTTTGTTTCCGGTTGCCAAATAAAGCACAGAATCCTTCAAATATGGGAAGAACGAGAGAAAATAAATAACTGTTGTCTCTGTTGCACATGTTACAGCCTGTGAACGCTCTGTGAGAAAGCACAGTGTGTAAATACTACTGGGCTTTTGTGTGGTTTGCCACCAAAGCCACTTCCCTGGGTTTAGGGGCTGGGGGGGGGGGGGGGGGCAAAATTTGAGAGTGGGGCCGGGGACTGAGAAATGAACATGGAGGCGAGGGGCCTGAGGTTAGTGGTGGGGGTTGAGGTTGGGGCCATATGGGGCGATTGAGTGCAAGGAAAAGAGGCAAAAGAGGAAGAAATAAAAGGAAGGTTATTAAAAAAACAAAATTATTTCCGTCATCTTTAGTGGCGAGAAACCTAAAAAATGTAAAGTACCTTGAATTTGATACTATTTCATCTCTTTCATATCAAACCTCAACTGAAGGACGGAGCTGAAGGAAGGTGCGGCGGAGGAGGTGGGGAGGAGGAGGAGGAAGTGATTCTGCTTTCTTTGGGGACATGCTGCGTGTTGGAATAGACAGAATATACATTCATGTCACTATTAGAAAGAAGCTATTAGGCCCGTGTGCAAAGGTCTTAGTGATGTTACTATAGAAACGAGAGCAGTCCACTCACCCTGACGAGAAGTGTGTATTATTACTGTCTATTGCTACATGAGTGTAAATTACAACCATATACTGCACCAAGAAGCGTCTTTTATTCCTGTTTATTGCAAAGCATCTGGAAGTGCTCCAGCTGCTCTGGTTGCGGTGGTCTCTTATGACCGTGGCTGGTTTGTGAGGTTTCGGTTGTGTGGTAGTTGAAGAATCTTCTCGCCGTTTCAATGCTGACCCTGCAGGCCACATCACAACACGCCTGCCTGCCAGCCTTGACACCAGGAAACATGAAAATCACTGAGACAATTACACATGTTAGATACATCCTTCTGTTGCGGAAGGACGGGACCTGTTAACATTTCCGACTACTTCTGATTAGGTTTTACACTGGGATCAGGTTTTTCTATGTATGGACAATGTGTGCATGACTGTGTCTGGAATGTAAGCTGCTATCAGATCAAAGATATATTAGCTTTACATCCATTCCTCCATTTTGCCCTGCCACCAGAAAGTTTGTGCCTAATTGCGCCCACACAAGGTTTTCTCACCACGTTCAAGATTTAGTTTCAGTCCAAACCTCAAAAAGGGAAACAACGTTCCAGGATTGAAGTGTTCGCTTCCTCTGAAGTGGACGAGCATTTTCTAAAGAATCTGCCTTTTGTACTTGACCTCTCTCTACCCCTGACTCCACAACTACCATAGCCACATGCAGCACATTTGCCTTATAATTATTGAGTGTTTTTCCCTTGTGTTCAGCAAAGTGGTGAAGGCTGGAGGTAGTTAAAAGGTTCTGTACAAGTTACAAGGCTGCTGCTGTTTAGACCAATCAAGACAATAGAGCAGGCTTAATCACTTTAGGAATCAGTCCCATACCATTGAATGTGGCGCTCACTCGGATTGTGTTTGTGTGTGAGAATGTCAGTCGCGAGCGCCAGCATGTGTGTGAGAGTACGCACTGTATGTCTCTGTTTGGGGTTTTAAGTCAGCGAGCCAAGATAGCGTTCAAAAAGCCAAACACATCAGTCAGTGATTATCAAAAGAGGTGCGCCTGAGAGCACACAACCAACTAACAACCCAAGTAATCATGCTTGGCATGTTGGGTAAAGCCCACCATGGATACCAACATGTCCAAAACACTCCGGTAGAGCTGCAATATCAGCCTTCGTTATAACACCACCGATGCTCTGAAGTCTTATTTATGGCTAAAATAACCAGCAGAAATAGGGAACATTGACTAGCTTGTGCTAAATGATGCAATGATGAAGCCAAGGGTCAAAAACGACCAATCATCCGGCGCAGCCTTTTGATGAGTCAGTGATGCCACTGAGTGAAAACAAAGGTATTAAACTGCTAGCCAGAACAATCATTTCATAAAATATTTTCTATACAGCTTGTTTAATTTTATTTTCCACAGGTAAAAGAGCACAGCTGTTCCTGAAAAACATCAGCTATTATTTCTTTCACCTGGCAGGGAGTTTCTGCATGCATGTAAAACCATGAGAGTACCTCATGTCTCCAGAGGCCAGTATATGAGTCAGCACAGCTGAGCTGAGCAGAGCCATGATAGGGCATACAAAGCCAGAGAGGCCAGTGTGAGTGTGTGTGTGTGTGTGTGTGTGTGTGTGTGTGTGTGTGTGTGTGTGTGTGTGTGTGTGTGTGTGTGTGTGTGTGTGTGTGTGTGTGTGTGTGTGTGTGTGTGTGTGTGTGTGTGCGTGCGTGTAGAACAGACAAGTGGGTGGAGGACGAGGGCCAGATGAAGTCTTGGCAGGTGTCACCACTCAAGTTTTACCATGTTTTCATGGGCATCACTTCACACACAAATATCCTGGCTACCAGAGGCAGTGCTGAGAGCTGGGAACTGAGAGATGACGAGGACCATAGCACTAGAAGCCCAAGAACAGACACACGGTATCCTCTTAGTCAGAGTTTACACCAAACACAAAGGCAGTTCCAGCCTGCACATTTTAGTACCACTGGCCTGCAGCCAAAACCGTTCTCATGAAATCCACTTTGTTGTTAGTTTGTTTAGCTGATACTCCATCTGGGGCAAAAGGCACTCTTTCAGCATACTCTCTAAATGTACCGACATTTTCTAAGGATTTCCTCCACAGATTGACGAGCCCCTGGCGTCAAGTAATATAGCAGTGTACAAGTGTTAGAGATGAAACATCTGGGAAAATCCCTTCTTACCTTAAATGTCTGAATGCACCCTACTATTTAAATTTACAAGTGAACAAATCATCCTCTAGTACTTTGCAGCCTGAGTGACCGTATCACTGAAACTTTGGTCACATCAAATACAGTCTTTCCTGCAGCGGTGGGAAGTTTCCCCGAGGAGGCCGTTACACATTTAATGTAAGAAATCAAACATTTTACTGCTGACATTACCTGGAAGTTAAAAGCCTTCAGGACCCCTAACATGCCACATTACTCAAAAGTACCACAAACAATATAAATAATCTATCATTAAAAGTGCGGTTGATGTCTTCAGTTTTTAATTGCAGTCTTTGGACTATATCTAAAACATCTGTGGTGAGATATGAAGCGTGTTGCAGTGTTAACAGTGTAAACTTCCTGTCACCTGTTGCCAGCTTTGCAGAGCTGTGTCCACAGTGTGGATGGCATACTGGCTGATATTGAGGAACACCGGATCCACGAACACGCTCACATCCAAAGAGGAGTTCTGGGCGCAGCAGGTGGCTGCAGCCTGGCCCTGAAACAAACATCAAATCCAATTCTAAATGAACCTTTCTTCACATTTCCTGATTAATGACATTATTTGGAAAGTCATCAGAAGTGCAGACTAGCTGAGCTCTACCTGTAGCACACAAGACTGGAGAAGCCGAAGGTGTGTTAGGTTTCGGTACTCCAGCAGCTTGCAGTCGAGCTGGGTGGAGAAGCTGAACTCCTGACAGCGACGCGGCCCATTGCTCCATTGGCGCAAGAAGACTCGTGGCTCCCGCGCACCAATCACCATGAACTCCTGCTCCTGAGGTAACTTCCTGTCTGGCAGGAAGGGATGAAGTTGCCGAGAAGGAACTGGAGAAGGGAGACGTCACTTTTACTTCAAAACATTTTAAAACAGTTCACAACTGTTCAGAAATTCACAACTGATGGTCAAACGGCCACAGACACTCCATTATTGTAATAAAAAGGAATAACTGCCATCTGGAAGGGTGTTTTGAACACAAAAACTAATGCACGTGTGAACAGCTGCGTTTTAAAGGCGGCCTCAGGTAATCAAATATCAAACAGAAGACTATTAGAAACTATTATTAATGTTTTTTAGAACAAACTTATTATAAGGCTGATGATGACTGAATTTGAATTAATTAAAGTGAAATTGCTGTGTAATTTACCGCTACCACAACCTACCAAAACATAAGGAAAACAAGGCAGAAGTTGTTTTTTTTCTTCCAAACTAATCAAATGAAAAAACTAAATTTTAAGTCACTTTCTAGCACCAAGCATTCCCTCTTAATAAACCTAATACTCCTAAAACTTCTTTTATTCTGTGCCTCACCTGTACCCAGCTGTTCTAGGTGGTGGCAGAGATGAACTTCCAGCTGTGCTAGTTGCAGTGACACACCGAGGGAGGCGACAAACCAGGGTGCAAAGCAGGAGTCGACTCGGGTGCAGGCCGCCAGCGCCACGGGAGAGACCAGCTGATCGCAGGGCAGCTGGGACCCACAATCGCTGTCCGAACTGGAGGAAAGAGGAGAAACAGAAGACAGCCGACCATATTAACAAACTAAAAGTGCAAAGAAATAAAGAAAAATATAAACAGCAGGCTCCCTCTGAAGATGATATTATTTCATATGGAAATAATATTGGAGAAACATTTCTATCATATGACGAAATGTGAGCCAGCACTTGAGAGTTTTAAGAGAAACCGTTAGTGAATTTTGATTAAACTTTTTAGTTTTATATTATCAAAAGCATAAACCCAGCTGTGGAATAATGGGCAAAGCAATTAGTATGATTCCTATTTAAGTGCTTTTGTCTGTTGCCCTGAAAGTTACAAATTGTGTGACATCGTCTTCAGAAATCTACAGTGAGTGAACCTCTACAGTTATTCAGAGAGAAAGCAACGAGAAGAGACAACGACGTAAAAAGGCCTCTTCGCTGTCCGAGGCGGTTCGGCCCATTATGACGCCCGCGGCCTTCAGGAGAGCCCCTCCGTGGACATTAATTGCATGTCATGGTTGATGATGTTGAATGGAAGGTAATTGAAGTGAATGACCATTTGCTCTGTAATTTGCTGCTACCATGATCCACCATAAAAACTCCATCAGGAAACGCTCAAAACCTGAAAAATGCTGGTGCAGCAGAGCGCTCTTTAAAAAGATAAGCATCATATGTTGACAATTTTCATTACTTCCAGTTGGCAGGGCAGCCGAGTTATTTTTCTGGTGGAAACTAAAGTAAGGCAGATGAAACGAGCGAGTACGGAAAGGGGAATCAATTTTGATCAAAAACGACAAATAATTTAAACATAAAGGAAATGTAGTGTTTGGAGTATGATTGTAATGAAATGCAGATGTATATTTTGCTTTACACTGTATCTGGTCCTCAGGAGTTTTTTTTTCTCTGTTTCTACGCTTACATGTTTTTTTTATTCCTCCCTCTCTGCTGGCTCTCTAAGCCACACAGAATGTGGGCTTGGCAATTCTCTTCCACTAAAAGTTCCCTAAATCCCAAAAGGAAGTAAAAAAGGGGGAGAGAAAGAGAAAAAAGAGAGTAAATTAAGATGAGGGAGGAAGGAGAAGAAACGGGTGAAGCCCCGAAGATGTGACTGAGTGCTGCATGAGACATGAGAGAGATAAAGAGAGGAAGCAGTGGCAGCGAGAAGAGGGAAGTGAAACACGCTCTGTGAGGTGTTACAGTGTTTGTTATGCCCGGTCCAACCCGGTCCCCTCCTCAACCCTGCCCAACCCAGGCCAGGCCAGGCCAGGCCAGGCCTAAGAACTTATGGGCCAACCCAAAGGGGGCTTGACTCCTCTTGCTTCCCGTGAGCTTCCCCTCGATTAGATACACTCAAGGTAAGCAGGAAGGAATCCGGATGGGCCCTGACAGGCACTTGGTGTGCTGGGAAATCTCATTAGGCCGATCTGAACGCCTTCCAAGCCCGCTCCCTGCTCCTGCACACCAGATGTGGGGCGAGGGACACATTCTAGCTCTTTGTGCTGAGCGGCCGGGCGCGCTCTCTCCCTCTCTGCTTTCCCTCACACAGGACAGCACATCGTCTACAGGGTCCACACATACCTGCAGAAACACACAATCACACAAACAAGCTTGGGAGAACAGACACGTGTGTGTACACCCCTGGAAGGTGGAGAGAAGTTTCCCTCACCTCTGTTCATCTCCTCCCTCTCCGTTGTTGTTGAGGACGATCCTCCACAGGTCTGAGGCCACCAGCTCCTTCTGCTGGTTGGTGAGGTTGAGGCTGGGCAGCTGCAGCTGGCAGGCGCAGCTTTCTGACAGACTGAACTCCCGGTACGGAACAAAGGCCTGCTGGAGCTCATCCCAGTACTCCAGACTGCACGGTACCTGAGAGCAAAGACAGAATACACATGTAACCCTCAAATATGTAATTTATGCAGGTTTTTATACATACTCACTGTTCATCTGAAGAATAACAACATCACATCAGGAAGTCTCTTTTTCCTCTGTGCTAATTTCCTTTTTAATTAACATAAAATGCCTCTTTGCACTCTCAGGACTATTTACGAATAAAGTAAAAAACAAATAATACAACAAATTTACAAATACAAATATTTTATCATTTTCTGTGCAAACATTGTAGAAGTAATGGACAGTGTTAAACTGGATAACACTTCATCCTGGAACTACAAACACAAAGGTGCGGTAGGTGTGTTCTTGTACAGGTAGACACTCACTGCTGCAGATCAAACAAACGTGCTCATCAAGGCTCAGTGAGAACTAGTTCACACCTTTGTTCACTAATCAGTAAAGACTAAATTACAGCATTCATTTAGACTTTGAGGCAACTGGATCTGTGAGAAATCACAGATTATGACATCACAAAATTCATTTGATCCGCGTTTGTTCATGAACTAGCTTTGGTTTGGAACACAACATCCCATGAAGACCTGATCAGAGTTATGTTTAGATGTGACTGCTTGTTGGCAGACAACAATGATCTGATTGGTTGAAGTCGGCCTGCGATAACAGTGAAAGAAAGATGGTTCATCCAATCACCTGCCAAGTATTCTTTGTAAAGTCCTGCTCTCTTTTCCAACAGCTTCCAAGGACTTCTCAGATGGTTCTGTGCAACAAACCATCTGGAGCGTCAGGTTGAGCCTTCATGGTACCATGTGATCACTTGATCAGGTGTTTCTATCATCATTCTTCCGTCCTTCCTTTTTCCCAGACAGCCAGCTGACAACTACTAAACACAAACTGGAATGATCAGCGACAGTTGACAGTTCAGAGGGGCAGTGAGGAAATCTCTCTCCCCATGACTTCATGAGGACCCCAAGACCTGATATAAACCCTCTGGGTTTCCTTATGATGTCACACCGAGCTCTGCAACTACTGACAGATTTGAACTGCAACACTAACTCTTTCTGCAGTTGACTGCATCTGATTATTCACCAGCAGCCTCCTCATGCATGGTTTTGTCAGAGGAAAGATGTTCTTTTCTCCCAGTGAATTCCTCAGATACTGTTTTCCTAAACTGACGTCTTTGATCCATTAAATAACGGCGATGTTTTTACTTCGCCCACTTCATCTCCTCTTCACACAGTATGAGCACCGGTGGATATTTATTCGTCAGTTGTTCATCAATTAAACGAAAGGTTCCAGTCCAAACAAACAGATGACTGCAACCCTCTCTCTGTGGCAGATTACTCATCTGCACAGATTACTGGAAGACTTTGTTTTTGCACAACAGGTACAACTTCAGCTCTGTGGATCCCCCAGTTACACATCAAGTATTAAGCATCCGCGGTGGTCTGCTAATCATCCAACGTTGATGCTTTACTGACCCTTTGGAGACATGATGGGGAATCCCTGCCTGAGAAGCAATGAGCAAGTGATGTTTTATGGCCGCTGCATTATGACCTTCAATTTTACTCACTTCAGACAAAACCCAACTTTAATTTCTTGTCTAGTCGGAAAAAATGACAGCACTTTTGACCACAGACCACCTACGCAGCAAGACGACAACTCATCTCCATAACAACCCTGCATGACCACAGCATAACTAAACACCCGGCGACTGTACGCTACGAGACGCCATTAGCATTGAAGTCCTGGAGCCATTTCTCACTGAATAACAATCAGGTTGTGTGAGTGTTCTCACACTGAGTATCGGTGATGTGATGACTGGTAGGGCTCCATTCGTTCCTCTCACAGCGCCAGAATTAACATAAATGTGTGCGGTGCTCCTGTGTGAACTAAAGCAGGTTCTCGGGTTCCCTCGACCACCTGCACAACTCAGCATCTGATGGATCAGCAGTGGCAGAGCGCTCTCAGGAGCACACCTGAAGAATGCCAGGCGTGTGTGTGTGTGTGTGTGTGTGTGTGTGTGTGTGTGTGTGTGTGTGTGTGAGAGTGCATTTGCCTGTGCACATGTCTGTGACAATCCACTTGTTTACCGGAGGTATGGAGCTCCTTGGACAATCACCAAACTCATGGAACTGTCAGCAGGTTTGTGTGTGTGTGTGTCTGTATATTCACATGTGTGGGGCTGTACTGTAACAGAGGAATGAATGAGGTCATTGTAGCTTACATCATATATGAAATGTCACAGGTTTTCCTGGAATCAACTTCTCATAATTGTACCCGACAGAGTTGTGCACCCGCAACCCCGCCGCTGAGCCACCGGAGCGGAAACTCACTGAATCTCACTGAGAATTCCCAGAACCGCATTGCTCTTTTTTCACCTGTGATATTCTATATATATGACGACATTCACAAATGGATACATGAGGTACATATATGGTATGTTGGAGTACATTTGCATGGTTGAATGTGCGTCATGTTCCCGTTGACTTGTGGCTTCGGCCTTGGCGGAAAGTTTAGATGAAATTGATAACCAATTGAAAATATGTCGGAGGGATGACGGAAAAAGAAGAAAAAAAAAATCAATTTTGAACGTCTGCCACTTGCTTTTGGGAGGAGAAGGCACCTGTGTATATGTCGAATGGATTGTGTATACGTGCTGAAGAGGAAGACTATGTATAATTGTACATGTGAAAGACAATATGCATGTATACATATGTGTATACACAGGTGTGGGAGAGCATGATGCAGTCTGGGCAGTGTCAGTTTCCGCAGCCTGATTGTGTGTGTACCTTATCTGATAAACAACATGGAACCCTGAATATCCGACATTCCCTCGGCTCGATGGGTCCAATCTGTGTTTTCCTCAAGCACTCGGCAACGTCGGCCTGGCGGCAGATTTCAGGCAAAATATCGTCTCAAAGGCTCCCGAACACCTTAAAGTTCTATTTTGAGGTGGTTCAAATGGCTGCAAAGTTAAAGTTGAGGACTGTTCATGCAGATAAATATTCAAAACAGTTTACTAATATTTACAAGAAGTGTTGGTAGCATTGTGTGTATAGCAATCTGACTTCCATCCCTGTCACTCACTTTTACAAACTACTTTTTAGCATGGACTGACTTGTCTCGGACTCCTTGAACAATCCCATTTTCTCTAAAGGTTAACTAAAGGCAGGCAAACTAAAGCAAATGCACACCATAAAAAAATGATGTCAACTTCCATGAGCGACCCAGGTGTGATCGCTGCTAAATTTCAAATATGTCTCTGCAACTGTAGACTCCCTCAGCTCACTGTGAGGCTGTGGCTGCTTCCATCCACAGCCGTGTCTGCCATTACTTTTATTAACAATATCAACACTGCTATTAGGTCTTCTGTTATTCCACTGATGCCTGTATGTCTAAAAACTCCACTGCTAGCTACCTCTTATCAGCCAGCAGACAAATTGAATTGACATCGGCTTGAGCAAATGTTTATTCAGGAGATGTAATGAAAATTGTTCTGAAAATGACTCCCGCTATGCTGTCT
>NW_027210888.1:95000-182500 GCF_029030835.1 Brachyistius frenatus
GATTGTCCAGTTGGTTCTAGTTCACTACTGTACGTTCTCCTGCTTCAGCCAGAATATTAAATGCATCAAAGACCAGTGGAAGAGTGCAACAAACAAAGCCTCAACCACAGCTGACAGAGTGGATGGCTGGTCTGCAGCCAGAGAGAAGTTTGATCCTCTGTGCATAATGTTGCTGTGTGTGTGTCGGAGTGTGTGCACACCGAGGACAGCACACACAAAGCACAAAGAGAGGGAATAAACAGCATGTTCCTCAGAGTGGAAACAGGCCGACACGTCCGATGAAACTTCTTTTCACACAAGGCTTTGATCTGACTTTGATTTCAGCCGATGTGTATCTAAAGTGACATCTCACTTTGCCACAAAGGTTCTTTTTTCAGTTTGTCCAACTCACTTCTATAAATTCATGAATAATCGGCCATGGTCACTGTTCATTTTATGGATTGATCCATGAAATAAGCAGGAGAATCTGTGTTCAGGTCTCGTTATACTGTATCAGTCGGAGTCCTGGATATGCAGCTCATCCACTGAGTTCCACAAAACAATCCTGTCTCTTTAAATTCAAGTTTGATTACTGTGCCCAACTTTACCCTCATTCAAGCTACATCTCATCTCAGCGGGAGATCAACATTCACCTGAGTCCTGGATGTACTGAAAATGTCCAGTACGCAGGTCATCTGAGCTGTGCTCCGTCCGAGGAGAGGGAGAGCCTGGGGAGGGAGGAGGCAGGGTGAGGAAGGCCTGGCCCCTGGAACCGCTGTCACCCAAATCCCCTTTCTTGAGGTGGAGGTAGGCACGAAGGTGCTCCTCCACCAGCTTCAGGCAGTTCAGATGTTCCTGGCCCCAAAAGACCTGTTTGGACAGAACAAGAAAGATAGTTGGAAATAAAATGGCTAATAAAGAGGGGGGTTTGTAGGGAAAGAGAAAGAGAGACAGACTAACCTCCCATTTTATCAAATTTATCCGTTAAACTGTTCATTAAAGCAAATATCTGATCATCCAACCGTGTGGGCAGAAACTCAATGCAACAGGGCCGAAGTTTAAACCAGGCATCAGGATATCTAAGAAACTGCTGACCCAGTGGGATTTCCACACACAACCATCTCTAGGGTTTACAAAAAAAAAGAAAGGAAAATGTCCAGTTTGGTTCTCTGAGTGGAAACACCTTGTTGATGGCAGATGGGGCACAGGAGACTGATTCTACAGTGAGCAGAGGCTCACCAAAACCTGACCATGGAAGACTGGAAACATGTTGCCTGGTCTGAGGAGAGTCAATTTGGGTTGTTTTGGGGGACGTTTTCTTGGCACACTTTGGGTCTTCTTAGTACCAAGTGAGCATCATCTAATCACCACAGCCTACCAGAGTCTTGTTGCTGACCATGTGCATCCCATAATGACCAGTGCTCCCGTCTTTTAATAGCTTTCAGCAGGACAACAGCCTCGCCACAACGTTCACATCATCTCAGACTAGTTTGCTGAACATGACACTCAAATGACCTCAAATGACCTCCACAGCCACCAGATCTCAGTCAAACAGAGCAACTTTAAACATGGTGGAATGGGAGATTTGCATCACGAAGATGCTCCTCACACATCTGCAGCAACTGTTTCATACTGTCACGTATTGACGTGAACAAACCTCAGGAATGTTTTAAGCACCTTGTTGAATTTAAGGCAAAAGGGGGTCCGACCTGGTGACAGCAAGGTGTACCTAATGAAGTGACCGGATGATGAATATGGGAAATAAATCAAGTTTAAAAAACAGACGGGGATAAGAAGGAAGCTAGACCACGACACACTTCATCAACGATCATCGCACTTTCTTTTCCAAAACAGAAAGAGAAGCAGTCAGGGTTACCCTCGTCACCACCCGCTCACAACCTCACTAACGTTACCCAACACAAGCTTACATCCTCCTCACTTACCCACGGCATTCCCCTTCCCGTGCTCCATCAAAGTGAGTCTGCCTGGGGTTTGGACTCAGGACCAGGAATCTCTGAGTCAAAAACTCTTCACACATGGAGCCGCCTGCCTGCTCGCCCGCTACTCGCTAGCTCGCAAGGGTGGGTTATGACTAAACTCTGAAAACAGGAAAATTTGGGGATTTTTTTTTTTCCCAAGTTTTTGGAAAGAGAGCACGAGAAGAAGGAATCGGAAGGAATTCCGGTGGTTTTTGTACAGCACTTGATTAAAACACCACAAACGCCAATATTTGCAGAGGGAAATGTATGATTACGTATTAAGTGTTGACTTGCAAGTGATGTTTCTGTTAATGGGCACGCAATAAAAGCATTAAGGGAACCATTGAAAAAAGGAGGAGGGGGTTCCCCCTGAGGAAGCAATGTGGAATAATACATTAGTAATATTATGTTCACTTAGTCACATTGAAAAGGGACTTTTCAGTGTGTACGTTATGTAACTTCTCAGGAAAAAAAGCACACATAAGATATAACCCTCCCCCCTAAAAATAGTCTTATAATATTCCACCACTTAACCAGCAGATGTGACTCAAACCTACAGTGGAATTATAGCATGCAGTTCCTACTGTCATCACTTCCCTCCAAAGAGGACAGAAGCCATGACAGAATTAAAGAGGACCAGCAGATTTAAGAGGAGTGTTAAGAGTGTGATGAGCTGTGCTTGTGGATGTCAGCTTATGAACACTGTGAGGTTTAATATGGAAACCGAGGACACTGAAGCTGACGTTTTGTTGGGCAGTAGCATCACCTTCTCATTAGGGCTTTTCCTCAGCTGGAAAAACCTCCCTCAAACTTTTAGTAAGTGTCCTTGAGTAAGACACTCGCTTCCAACCAGGTGCAGAGGTGCTGATCTGACCCTGACCTCTAAGAACTGGAGCTGTGACGGCTGATAAATCTTATGACTGAGGATGCTGAACTGATTTCATCGGGGATACGAACCTGCAGCAGGCCTCCCTTCAGGTCCAGCAGCAGTTTAGGGGGGCCGGGCTCGGGTCCAGGGCTGCCGCTATGCCGACACCAGCGAGCCTCCAGGGAGCTGCTGCAGGAGAACGGCCCCAGCAGGACACGGCTGCGCTCCTTCAGTCCCGTTCTCATCAACGCCTCTTTCAGCTCCAGCAGCACCGACGCAGCCTGAATTGCATCTAGGAACACAGGAGCAGCAATAAATTGCATGTACAGCACGGGGTGGAAAAACATCAATGATACCCGATGTTCGACATGGTTTGTGGATAAAGCAGGAGCAGCCACTAACTAATTACACATTGGAAAAAAAGAAGAATGGAGGTTCAGATAAATGGAGGAAAATCTTGAAAATCAGTGCTAGTTTCAAAGGGAAACAGTGATACCTCTAATTATGTACAAAAACTAACAGTTCATTGATCCATTTGCAACTGGGCCAGATGAAATTAAAACATATAAACAATTCGACCTCAAACTTCAGTTGCACAAATGCTTGCCTCTTGTTTTTACACAGTTCAATTACAAGAGTCTGGCTCTGTGATAGTACAGCAGCAAAACATACATCAACCACATCACTGACCTTCAGACTGCTGCACTCATCTCAGGTTATTAGCGTAAATGTTTGAAGAAGCAGCATTATTCCTCTTTCTACTGTATACATATGTCAACGCCTTTGGCTTTAAGTTTGTTCACTGAAGGGATGATGAGCAGTTCAGAGAGAATAGTATGTAAGGAGTATGTTTTTAGACACAGACATGAATATCAAACCACATTTGGGTCTAAAATGTACAATATTAAATCAGTTAAAAAGAAGAACATGGTTTCGATCCTTTGTGTCTTCCTTTGGGATCGCGGTAACACCAATCTGAACCTGTATGACATTTAACCTCAAACCTCTTTGATTGAGTAAACTAAACAGGTTTAGCAGACATGCTGACTGGGAGAGAACCCTGATGGGGAGAGAGCTGCCAAACACCGCCCCCATCCTGAGAAAACTAAAAGTAGAAAAGCCCCGAACTTAATATGAAAACCTGAAAACATTCTCTGGAGATGTGTCACTGTGGTCACAGGCCATCCTGAAACTGTCCTTTTGGTCCCATAACTCAGCAGATTGAAACCCTTTCTACAAGTTGCTGACATGGGAGGCCTGATCTGGTTAAAGCTGCAGCAGCAGCAGCCCATTTGGAAACCTCAACACTCGATGACTAATAACGCCCTGAGAAGCAGTTCTTTAAACAGGCCTTTTATTGTTATCATTATTATTCTCCATTCAGCTTGGCTGCAAGTCTGGGAAAATAACAGAAAGCAGCGACACACCTGTTTCAGTCCAATCAGTAACTATAACTACCTGTTATTCAAATGTGTGACTTTGGAAATTTCAACAGGTGTACAGAATAGAGAGCACCATTAAAATTATATTTCATTATAGAAATCATAAACAGCAATTCAACTTGGAGCTGTATTAAGCACTGCAAAACACATCGAGAGGAACCCTTTGAAAACTGAGAATTAACATCGTATGACATCAGTTAGTATTGAGTTAGTATCGGGTTACAGTTGAATATGTCGCATGTACAGTATATGAGCTCTGTCACTGCTGTGGATGAGTACAGCGGACAAGTCAACTTAACTTAGAAAAAAAAAAAGACATCCAAAAAGTCTGGACCAGTAAGATATTTACAGCCAAATATTTTTACATGAAAAAAACACCTTCCCATATTTAAATCTCAGTGCTGTGAGAAAAGACGGACTACTCTGGCCTCGGGTTCACTCGGGGTGAAGCAGGACGGATGGGGTTTGAGGGAGACGGGAAAGGCGTACGAGGGGATCGGGGGAGCAGGTGATGAATGAGGAGACCAATAGATACGGACACGGATGGCGAGAGACAGAGTGAGAGACAAAACCAGAAGGTGTGAGAGAGAAAGTGAGGTATGATACAATGAAGATTCAACACAAGAGGACTCAAATCTTTCCAGGCTCGCTCCACTGACTCGGGAACATCTTATTCAACATTACAGTGCAATGACACAGCAGGGGGCTCCAATGAAAGATGGATTCTCCTGCATGAAACAATCTGGGGGAAATACTATACTGGGATGACTCATTTCTCTGAGGACAGAGAGCGTTGATACGAGCTGGTAGTTTACCTGCTGATATCTCCTGGTGTTCCAGTGCAGACTGAACACTGGCTTCATTTTTATGGCTTGGATTTATTAGACAGGGAGAGGTGAACTCCCAAACTGGCTTGTTAAATTGAGAATCTTTGACAAACACATATCCAGTACATAAAAGCACATTTGTGAAAAACACGTACACACAGAAGCACATAAAGAGACAAACACCTGCTTCCATCCAGATGTATGCAAAAGCAGAAACACAACCACACACACACATCCAGGTGAACAAGTGGAAACAAACACTCCCACACTCTCAGAAACACAGTGTATATCAGAGCCTTTTCTCCTGTCTCACCGTGCGTCATTTACAGTTTAGCTGACCACAGCATCCTGGTGTTAAAGCCAGCAGCAGCAGCCAGCACGCTCAATAATCAGCCTAATTGGGAGGCGTTTTAATGAGGGGGAATCCCTTTCTTTCTTCATCCCCAACTACATTCTTCCTCCCAGGATGAATAACAGTCAGAGGAACATTTCTCCATCTCTGCTTTTACCCTGAATGACCTTATTACCACTATGTAGGTTTGTCTCCAGAGACATTACACTGCTGAACTGTGAAGTGCTGCCATGAGCAGGGAGGAGTAGAAAGGAGGGAGCTCTGAGAAATATTAGAGGATGAGGCAGATGGTAACTCTGTGTATGTGTTTGCCCACATATTGAATACTGTACATGCAACACATTAACAGACGATAGGTTAAAAAAATACAACAAGCAGAGACACAAGGGGAAAAGGAAGACGATGCGAGCCAAAGTAAGAGAGCTGAGACGGAACACACAGAGCATGAATTTGTGGGTGATGGGAAGTAAATAAAAGAGCAGCAGCATCTTTGTGGAGCGTGTTGACCTCAGACGCATGGCTGCGGTATGACAGATGATAAATACTGGACAGTTATCATCCAACCATCACTTAATACCTTACGAGACAAACACAGACATACATGGGGAAAAAAATAAAGTAGTTAAGTCATAGCTTACATCTTCATACAACCCTATGTAATGTATTTTCAATACCACCATACAGCTCTAATTCATGGTACAGTGTTTACTGAAATGGTCCCCTATAAAAAACAACTAGACCCATATCCAAGCTGTGAAACAGCAGCAATTACAAGCTGATTCACTGTGACCTTAGAGAGGAACAAACACACATCTGTATACACACATATTGTAACAAACTAAATAATATAAAACCCCCAAACACACTGACACACCAGGGACCGAAGACCAATAATGGAACTCTGCTGAAATAATAAGGAATCTAATGAGGAGTGAACTGATCACTGAACACACAACCTACACGTTTGCAGAGTAACTCACACCTGCATATTTCATGCTGTCATAGCAGACTGCCCTTAAACCAGTACACACACACACACACACACACACCCACCCACACACACACATATCCATTGCAGGCTAACATACAACCTCGAGGAACCAAGTGGGTGGTGGGAAACAGGGTGGATGGAAATCTTCCTGGAGTGAAATACATCTCTGGCGAACACCCGGGTGAGATTAGATAGGATGGGAGACTGATTTAGCGCGTTGGTTTCTCCCTGGCAGACGTTATCTGACCACTGCCTGGCTGATTTATACCCTGCGACATGCTGGTATCAATTAGAAGAAACCTAAAGGAGTCATTACATAACGAGTGGAGGCCCCTGAAGACCTTCTGGGATGGTAAGAGTAATATACTGTCACTCACCACAGAAATACGCTCTTCACTCACCACAAGACCACTATAGGACACTAGAGGAAACTGGTTTTGGAGCAGGGGACACTGTCGGCTCAGTGCAGGAAGCCATGCGTCATCCAAGCCGTTACAAATACTCGCACTGATAAGTGTTGATGAGTTACATATTGGCTCAGTAACAGCTGCAATGCATAAGCACACTGTATATGGCAGATATGTGTTAATTTCTTAATATTCAACGCTGAATATCATCTTTTCATAGGATGACAAATATGAAGATAATGCAGCATGCACAGACATCTCTTTTTACTTTTCACTCCCATTCTGTCACCCAACCTGAGCCTGATGGGTTGTGACGCATTATCCGGTTTTAGGTCGAGTTCGAGCCGTCTTATTTCAAACAGCTTCAGGCTCGCTTTGGTTATTTTCAAACGTAACTTCATAAGAAATGTCTCTCTGGAATGAGTCTGAGTGCTGCAAGTAGAAGAAGCAGTGAAAGAAAAGGCAAAACCAACTTCATGTTATCCGTCACATTATCCTGGCAAACTAATGAGCAGTGATAGAAGAAATAAAGCACAATGTTGCTAATGGGAAGCTTCAGTGTTAAACGTTATGACCGTAAATGAGTTATTGTTGTACTTGTACATTGTTATGTTAAGCATTACGATTGTTTAAACTGTCCAAAGCCTGAGTTTACGGTGCAGGACGATCTGATTTGACACGATGAAGTCCAACTGAAAAGGTACATCAGTGCAATTACTATGATATTACTGACACTGAAGATGCACCTTCGTGCTGTTTTTTTTGTAACCGGTGGCATTTTGTCTGGTTGGCTGCAGCTCCTGAGTCTGTGAATGTGAATATTTTGGCTCTTCCCAGGTCAGTTCTTTTTTATTTGAAAGAAAGTAGAAATTACAGCACTATTGGGTCAGTATGGGTTCACAGCTCAAATTTGGCACCAAGAACTGGATGAAGTTTTCATGCCTTCTTGCTGCTGTCATATAAAGAAATATGGTACACAGCTGGAAATTACTGATTAATTTCAGCATTCTAACCTATTGAGATATTTGCAGGGAAATAAGTTCATGTTTTGAGATCAGATTTGGAATTTATCCCGTTACACCAAACTGCCCCAATCTAAGAGCAGAACATGTTTAAATCAAACATGTGTACAGTGTTTGTTGTGCAGGTAGAAGGGAAAGCTTCTCGTAAACAGTACAATATAATGTATGCACAAGAGCTGAAAGATGAATTAATCAGCCCAAAAATAATAGAAAAATAATTTGACCATGGCTTCATCATTAACTTTAATATTCTCCATCTTTCCAGCTTCTATGAACTGTGTGAAGTCGCGGTGAGGATTTGCAGGTTTTCTTGTTTATGTGATTATACAGTTATTATTATACAATTATTAAGTGATGTCTGCACACAGCAAACAACCTGATGAGATCATGTTGGGCCGTCATTTTTCTCTATTCTGACATTTCATAGGTTAAAGAAAGACATAGGTCAGGAAAACAATCATCACATCTCCTGCTAATGAAAATCATTATTAGTTGTTGACCTAATATCTTCTAACTTTCTAACTATCGTCCGGGTTAGAGGTTTTCACAAGGCCTAGTGAAAAAGCTCCCAGTGTTCCTCAGGATATGAGCTCTGAACATTTAATGAAGACTGCTGTAAAAAAACAACAACTCTTATTTATGTTTGTCTCATATTTAACCAAAACAATTTCATAGTTTTCGATAACCAACTAACTGCAACATACATTTGATTGAGCAGCCATGTGTTTTAACAAATACCTGGGCACTTCCCCCCATGACTTCTCTGTGACATATTTCTATTATTAATGCATTGAAAACAATTTATTCGTTGGATTAGCTTGCCAAATCACTGCAGGGTGTATTTCCAAATATAAATCTTGTTTTGGCTTTGCTCAGCTCTGCTTTTCCCTGACCATTGAAACAGAAATAATATGATAAATGGAAGAGAGTGGCTTTCTTTCAGCAGAGTAAACAAACTGACATGATCGTAATTCAAAGATTGGCCAGGGAAACAAAATAAAAGTTGAATTAAAAAAAACAGAAGAGACATAAATAAATAATGGGTAGCTTTCACTTTGTTCCACCAGAAGAAGTTTTCCTTTATAAGTGCGCTGGAGTAAATCACCATGAAGAAGCAGGGGGTCCACAGAAGCAGAGGACCGAGGAGAAAGCTTTGCACGTGTGTGTGAGAGTGTGTGTGAGAGTGTGTGAGAGTGTGTGAGAGTGTGTAAGAGTGTGTGTGAGGGTGTGTGTGTGTGTGTGTGTGTGTGTGTGTGTGTGTGTGTGTGTGTGTGTGTGTGTGTGTGTGTGTGTGTGTGAGAGAGAGTGTGTGTGAGTGTGTGTGAGAGTGTGTGTGTGTGTGTGTGAGAGAGAGTGTGAGTGTGTGAGTGTGTGTGAGTGTATGTGTGTGTGTGAGTGTGTGTGTGTGAGAGAGTGTGAGTGTGTGTGTGTGTGTGTGTGTGTGTGTGTGTGTGTGTGTGTGTGTGTGAGAGAGTGTGTGAGTGTGTGAGTGAGTGTGTGTGTGTGTGTGTGTGTGAGTGAGTGTGTATGTGTGAGTGTGTGTGTGTGTGTGTGTGTGTGTGTGTGTGTGTGTGTGTGTGTGTGTGTGTGTGTGTGTGTGTGTGTGTGTGTGTGTGTGTGTGTGTGTGTGTGTGTGAGTGTGTGTGTGTGTGAGTGTGTGTGTGTGTGAGTGTGTGTGTGTGTGTGTATGCTGGTGTGTGCGTTGTGAGGAAATTAGGGGCACTCTATGGGCAGTCTGACGGAGAGCTGAGAGATTAGGGGGGGGTCTTGTTTCATGGACCCTAAGACATCTGTCCTCTCTCCTCTGCCCGCCTCCCTCCTTTCCTTCATTGAACTATAAATGCCCCCCTACCTTGGGGAGTGGTGGGCCACGGATGGAGGGAGGAATGCGGCTTCCACTTGCTTTTCATTAACACAGGATCTGGTAACACGCCTCACTGTCAACCTAATCCCCTCTCTCTCCATCTTGTCCCCTGGCAGAGGGGGCTGCCATGACCAGGTACAGAGTCCCAGATGTTCCCGGGACTGGGTGGAGGGGGTGGGGGGTGGATGACAACCATGGATGTACGGTGATGAAGACAGGGTGGGACGGGGTGAGTGTAATGACATATACTGAAGAGACCTGGCTAACTGCTCACAGTGCAGTCTGCCCGTGTTCTGTTTATTACTCCAGACTTCCTGTCGTTCGGCCTCCTGCGTCTTTCTGGAACTATTCATATTTCTGTTTCAACTCGTGAAATCATTTCTTGTCTTGTTTACTTATTTTGCCTTTTCTACTCATGTTGTGTACTAACTCTCTCAGTGTGTTCTCTCTGTCAGTACAGAACCATCAGAACACTACAAGTACCAGGATGAAGCACTCAGAACGCTCCAAAACAAGAAGTGTGAAACTCTGGACACTTTCCGCACTAAACGGTCGCCATCTTGACTCGGTAGAGGAAGGGGCGGGGCGTAAAGGATTTTCAAATTAAAAGCATGTGAGGAAGCTGCAGCTGTTCCTGAACACAGTGTTCCTTTTCCACTGCTGCTGCTGGACAGAAGAATCAGTGGGCCTGATTTACTAAGATCTCAAATAAAGGCACTAAATTTCTTCTAAAAGTTTGCAAATTTTTTGGTGATTTACTGAGTAATTATCAGTCTGTCATTGAAATCAGGTGCAAATCTCAAAATTGAAATGAGGGTTTGTGTGTTAAAGAGATTCCAGCAATGGAAAACAGAGCGACCGCAAAAGGAAATCTGATCCCACTGAAATTAAGAAATATAAATATAACAAGAACAAAACGCTTTATAGGAGATTATCAGCAAGAAAGTTAAGACTGAGGGAAAAACTAAAAGGTGAAAAAAAGGCTTGATAATAAAACGTGGGTAAATAAAAGAGGACGGTGGATGAGATCCTCTAACAGACACTGATCAGCAGGTCCAGATCTTTCTGTGATGAGCAGCTGATGTTTCATGGAGTTCCTGGAGGTCTCGTGAACCTGATGAAGCTACCTGTGAATTCTGCAGGACTCATTCAGGATGTGACAGCTCACCTGAATAACAGGACTGGAGGGAGATCCAAGCAGAGATACGCTGGAACCACCCAGAGGCAGCAAAATGCTGAGTCGGAAGAAGTTCTGACTTTGCTGGTATCTCGTGGCTCCTCCTTGTTGTTGGCTGTCAATCATCTTTCAGTTCATTCAATAACTCAGAAATGTCATCGCTGGACAAACGACATGTCTGATTAATTTCTCCCTCTGACATCAGAAATGTTTACGGGTGTAAAACCTGGTTCTCTACATATTCTCTGATTTCCTGCGTCTCCTTCACAATAAGAGCAGCCGTGTCTCCTTCACAATAAGAGCAGCCGTCTCTTCTGATGTTCATCTGATTAAAACCTTCAGTTGTACTAAAATACACAACAATCACTTCTCCTGTTTCTATTTCCTGGTTTATTTGCATGTTTCCTCCCAGTATTTTACACCTTCAAGCAGAAACACACAATATTACATAAGATGCAGGGAAACACCGAACGGACAACGTGTGTTAAACTGCACATTTGGAAGATGAAATCCTCGCTGCACGTCGTCAGTAGATCTGATGGACATAAGTTTGCAGGTGATTTTACACACGCAAACGTTTAGTAAATCAGACCCAGTGTGTTTATTGAGTGTGTTAAACAGAGGACACAAAGACACACTGATTTCTGGGTAAAATAATTAAAGCTGCAGATATTTTGGAGGGTGATGTGTTCACATGATGAGGTCATTTCCTGTCTGTGCAGAACAGCAGTGTGTGATTTCAAACAACACTACTGCACTACACAGTAAGAGTCCTGACATGGAAGAGCTCTATTTGTTAGTGTGCTGAGGGGAGGATGTCATCTGGAACACAGCATACGTCTCCTCCATCTACTCCTATATCTCCTTGCTTCCCTTCTTTCACAGCTCTTCCTTCCCTCCTCCTCCCTCCCCTGTTTTTCTTTGCACACTGGCATCAACCTGAGGTCTGCTCAGGGTTTGCTTCATCAGTCTCCGTCTGCCACTGAGGACCAGCAGAGCAGCAGCAGCAGCAGTAACAGTAATGATGCATACTGCAGCAGTAGTCGTCCTACCTTCTCCTGTCTTACATCTCTCATGTACAGCCTCTCCCAAGGGGCTCATTCCCGCTGACTTATTGTGGCAGCTCAAAGGCTCAACCTTACAGGATGGGAATCCTAACCTTTATCTTTGGAAAATTCCAAAGTATCCATTTTCTATGGTACGGAGCAGACAAGAGTGGTGAATGATGGAGGCGGTGCAGCGAAGGCTAAAAGTCAGCAGATACATCTATTGTCACCAGCGATCAGTCTGCGTAATTGGAGACAGTTTGTCTCCTTTCAATAGCAACAAATCTGGAAACACTATGTGAAGAAGCCCTCGGGGAAAATGGCCGTGTATGTTGTGACAAAGATCGATAAGGGTGCTTAAGTTGTCCAAAAAAAAAGAAAAGAAACAACTGGGTGAGACAAACATGTTACTCAGAACAGTAACTTTTGACATTTGCATTAAAATCTTTTCCCGTACAAACATGATTTTCTCTGTGGGCATTCGGCACCCTGAAACTTTGCAGCCTCCCTCTTGTCAACATTTACTGGTTTCAACATGTGCTCAGAGATGAAATATCAGGCTCTTTAATGAGACCTACATCTTGGATCTTGAACCTCTCAGGTATTTCAGAGAGCGGTCAAATAAGATATAAGAGGAGCTGAACAAAACGCTGCTGCACATGATGACAGCATTATTTTATGGCAGCTACTATAATATCTTGCTCAGGACAGACATACATGATGCCATGTTTTTTGAGCCGTAACAACAAGCAGTATTTCAAAGAGTTGGGAGCCAAAGTGAGGATGGATGATCCAGTGGATGTCAATAAACAGCAGAGGTCCTGATCCCAACAGTTGCATTAGCGTCCGGTGGGACTGTGACGTCCTGAGAGCAGCAGCTTCAAATGTTCTCCACCAAAACACACTTCACCACGGATCAGTTTCTACTTCTTGTGTTTAAGGTAAACAAATCAAACAAGTGCTATTAGTAAATCTGTAGAGATGTATTAGTGTGTGCAGAAGAAAGAGTAATGGCTATAAATAGTAGAGCCACTTGAAAGCAGAGTGAGTGGGAGAGGATTAACTTTCATATTAGCACAACTGTGTCTGAACTATTTTTTCCATTGCACTGCACACAGTTTCAACTGTGTTTATCAAAGTCAACACATCAAAGATGGATGAAAGCTGAAAAGCTGGTGAAAATCAGAGCAGGGCAGCAGCTCTGAGTATTGTGTCACTGTGCAGTTATGCAGATTTGAGTAAACAAAGTGCAAATTGTTTGAGGTTTTAATTAACATTTTTGACTATCATTTTATCTGAAGTAACTCTATATAACAACATCTGCAAGACAGATGCAGGCACTTAGGGAGCCTTGCTCCAGCTCTGTCCTCGTCCCTCCGTCAACACAGGATGTGTTGCTCAGCGGCACTGAGGTGAAGACCAGCACAGGCAAAATTATGAGTCAAAGTTTTCCTTGTCATCAACTGCATGTGACATGTCTGCACTTTACACTGTTTTATCCTCCTGCTTCTATTTACTGTCCAATTCGGAGGACGTGCAGAAAGTGAAAAACAAACTAAAAAGCCTGATCGTCTGTCGGAGCATGTCTCACACTCAGCGGAGCAACTGGAAGCTTTTTCATTTACATTAGCAGTTCTGATTGTCATAATTGAAACACTGTGATGCCTCCTGGATAACAATCGGTGTCAGTGAAGGCCGGGTTTGGTCCAAACATCTCGCTCTCACACACTCAGACAGAAATGCATGAAAACATCATTCTGTGTCCAATCCTGACACACACACACACACACACACACACACACACACACACACACACACACACACACACACACACACACACACACACACACACACACACACACACACCGTGTAATCAAATACACACAGTACCACAACAACTTTAGATCCAACACTAACACAAACATCTCACTTTACAGAAACCTGGTTCTTGGCAGATGTAAAAAACTGAAGTATTCCAAATGACAATGGAAGCAATGCAGCTTATTTGGTTCCCGATCTCTCCGAGTGTGAGTGAATGACAGGATGTCAAATCTTCCAAACAGACTGAGCCGTCACAGTCTTCAACAAAGAGTGGAAACTTTGACAAAGTAGTTTGACGTGCTGGTCAGTAAATCTTCAGCGTCTTTATGAGGAGGATTTATACTTCTGCTGTTGATTTAAACACATTCCTGAGGGAACATGTTACATTCAGCTACATTCCTAATAATTTCAAATCTGAATGAGTAACAAATGTAGATATGACGTGCGCTGGGTATAGCTCTTTACAATTTGTCCACATCAATACTTGTTTGGTTACATAATGGCCTGAAACAGAACAATTTGTTCTGCACTATATTTTTGTATTGGATATTTGGAGCTGTGTGTAACTGTACTTTCTATTCAAAGAGCCTGGACTGAATCCCGCTGGCTCAGATGGTGAGTTTGGGTACTAGACAAATGACACGCCACAAAAGAAGCATGTACACTTAGTGTAGAGCATTACTGAGTCTTAAAATTGCGGTTGCTTAAAAAGATGATAAAATCTGCCAAATGGGGTGAAGTCATTCCAGTTGTTTCCAATGCAGCTCCACCTGTTTCAGGAATTTCCTTCAAACAAGTGTCTATATCTTGAAATATAGCAGAATAAGATGGATCACATCACCACTTTAATGTTTTTCACTTTCACATTAAGAAAAAGTAACAGAGTCATTTAAGGTCCAGGCCCAAGTGACTCTGGAGTGATCCAACACGGGTCATTCCCTGAGCTTAGATCAGTCTTCGTACGGTGATGGAGAAAAGAAAGAAAGAACACGTTTCAACAATCTAAAGCTTTCTATCAAGATCAGATCAAACCTTTGAGTTCTGCTCTGAAATTCCATGATCACAGTATGAAAGTGATGTGACAGCTCAACGTCGTTAGCTGCTGTCATTGGTAACTAATAAAATACAAATGACAAATCTTCTGATTAAAGTCTGAAGAACTGTAACGATGAATATTTGGCCGGCCCATCATGGTAACAGCCACCAAAGTAGGTTTCAGACTCAGTGTCTTCCTCGGTTGTGTGGATTTATATTATATTCTCCTTGTGTTTATCAAGTGTCTGAACTCACATAAGGAATTTAACTTTTTAGTTCTTGTGTTTTACTCACCTTCTATCCTCGGCCCTGACTTCATGTTCAGACTTCCTGTCATGGCCGACACTGACACGGTCATACTGGGCCTCATGGGATGGCTCTCGGTCTCCATGACGACTACAATCTGCGCAGTGTGGAGAGAGACCTTGTGGAAGGACAACGCCAGGGACCCGACACCGCTGGCTTTACCCAGGGCCGGGGCTGGAGGATGTGGGTCTGACGGAGGAGCAAAGGCCCTGTGTGCTGTCTTGGTGGGGGAGGAATGAGGCGAGGAGGAGGCGGACGGTGGTTTACTGGAGGAGTCCCAGCTGTGGTTTGGGAGAACTTTCTTCAGGTAGGCTTTTGCCTGCTCCAGCTTTGCCAAAGTGGGATTGATTTTCAGGGGGCGTGACAGCTCCACATTCAGCTCAGCTGGAAGAAAAACAGCAAAACAGAAGATGAGGGAGGAGAAAGCATTACTGTCAGCAACACTTTACCAACAACAACTCCCTCTGTGGATAGTTTGTGAAGAGGCTTTCGTAAAAGAGGGGCGGCTCTCTGGTGCTCATCCTGACTGTTTATGAAGTGCTGAGTGATGAAGAAAACCAGGCAGGAAGTAGAGAGAGCAACACTTTTGGGCAAGTGATAAAAACATAACTGCATTGGTGGGGGAAAAAAAGCTACCTCATGACAGAAGTAGACTCAGTAGTAAACACACTGAGCCTGGATCCCTCTGGCTTCTTTGTGTGATCCATTTCTATCCGTGAATGGGTAATTAATATTTGACATAGTTTTGGTGATTAGTAATCTAGTGACAGACTGTTTAGTCTTCCTCAATGTTAAAGCAGGGCCTCTTGAACGATGTCAAACTGAGGATGAGAATTGAATAAATTCTCTGTTGGCTGAGGTCCTGGCTCTTTAAAAGCTGCTCTTGAAATTTGGAAACCCACAATAAACTGGACACAATCCATTTGGGGGTTTTAAGACGAGGTCGGCTTCATCAGTGTTCCAATGAGCAGATCTTTAGCTATCTAACCCATGGGATGCTACATGGTACTGCATCTCGTAAATCAAACTTGGAGCGCTTCTCTCGTCTTCTAATCACTCAGCTTTGCATGCAATGAACTGTAAAAGGACAGCTGGGTCCCGTCTTTCTCCGTTTCTCCTTTTCATATGTAGACAAATATGCACACACACAATTACTGCCTGTCTCATTGTAACATCTTAACGTGTCACTGTGGAATAGCAGAGGAGAATCTTTTCTTCATGCCAGCCACATAAATCAAAGACTCCTCTCTCCTGTTCTACCTCTCTCACTCCTGCTGCACTGCAGCTTTCAAACACTTGACTGGAATTTACAGAGACACATGAATTAACTCAATCCTGTTTTACACCACTTCCATTATCCCATTTTTCCACTTGGTCATGATGATGGGAGCAGGAAGCAGCCGAAAACAAGCGCAGCTGTTTTTCATGGTCTCATCAAGGCTCCAGTGTTTAGAGGCTTTTTAAGGGTTTTCGGCCTCCTGTCCACCTCCTTCTCAGGTAGACACACTGAATGACACGAGTGGGAGCAGTGCCGACACACACACACACACACACACACACACACACACACACACACACACACACACACACACACACACACACACACACACACACACACACACACACACACACACACACACACACACACCCTCAGGACTGTTCCTCATCTAAGCCAGTGGAAGTGAGGCACATGGTCAAATGGAAGGATGGCTGCAGAGAGGAACTGGAGGAAAGATAAGTGGAATTTGCTGTGCAATGTAGCTTATCATTTCCACTTGACTTATCACCAGGAAACTTTCCAGTGGAGGAATAAATAGCCTATGTGCAGCTGTTCATCCAGGTTGCTCTGTTCCCCTCCCATGTTCTTTCACCCTCTCGTTTTCTCCCACTTCGTTTCATGTAGCTAATCTTTCTGCTTCTCTCTTCCTCACTCCTTTCTATCTTTTCCTTTTCCTCCACCCACAACCTAATCAACCCCTCCCCCCTCTGTAATCACATAAAGATGTCTGTGATCACCCAGTCAGGGCCAGTGCCGGGGCCCAGGCCTCGCCTGGCTCTCCACACATGGAGACCTGGTCCTGATTATCGTTTGTCCTCCTGAAGTTTCTTTCTGCCCCCACCCATCCCACCCCCGACCCAGTAACTCTGAAGTGATGGTAAGGGATTTATTACCTGTTGAACCCATCTGAAACTCACCTGGCCTCCGTGAGCTCTGCAACTGATACAGACTATGACTTTTTGAAGACTTATTCTATATTAACTTCAACTTGACTGAAGGACTTTTATCAGGAGAAAAACATCCCTGTACTTGAACATATACAAATATATTTAGGACATTTCCCTGACATGGCTGGTAATTCTTGTTATTTGTGTCCTGCAGGGAGAAGTCACGGTTGGGTTTGGTGTGTCTCGCTGACTCAATGGGCTGACACTCGCAAAAACAGATAAAACAGATTAGAGTGAGTTCACAAATCTGCAGAAACAGAGAAAAATGTTGGGACTGTGGAGGGAGTCTCTTCCTTCTGTTAGTGGTTCCACATAGACATTTCTGCATTTGCATAAACAAGGACAAAAAATGAAACCCTTTCTTTCATAATTAAAAAGCCTATAAACAACTGCATCAAGATGTCCTGGTGAATTATTTGTTAACAGCATATTGCGCAAGCTACAATACTGTAATTTGTTTGATGCTGTTTCTGTGATTTTTCAGAGACAAGTTTAAAGTTCAGGAAACAGCTCACTACACAAAAATACAAGTGCTTCTCATGACGTGACCTCAGACCGTGTATGTTCAAGACACAGTGACACATTTAAATGATCATCTGTGTAAGAATTCCTTGAGAGATTGATCAGTTAAAGAGAAATTTTTTCCTCTTTACACTGTAAAAATATTGCAGGATAACATGTATCTGGACTTGAAGTTGTGTGGACAATTCTCCACGGAGGACTCTGGAGAGGAAGTTGGCTGCAGCATCTGTTCAGCTTCCCCCCTTCATCCACCAACTGATGGAGGACATTTTACTGCAATGGAACAATGCAAGAAAGGCTTTTGCAAAATTGAACAAAAATCACATCCCAGCGTTAAATGACCACATGTCGAATACATCTGTGTTACGTGAGACAGATAAAGGAATGTGTTCCATATGATTTCAGTATTCAGGCAAAGAAGACATAAAAAGAGGAAACTAAATCTTAGTGAAGGAAAAAAAAAAACAATTTACAAGCCATGACAGACGTATAGGTTTTACAGACTGAACTGCAAATTCTATATTCATGGATTGAGATGTAACATGATAAATACTTCTCCCAACCCTTCGCTCACTAGTTTTTATCCTTTTTTGGAGGGGGATGGAGGATGAAGGGGGGCACAGAGATTTTTTTGAATTGTTTCGTAAATAAATATTATTGACAGAAATGTGGTCTCATTTTCATCACCAAGTGGGAGAAATCCAAAGAGGAGTGTTTTCACTGGAAGCTCTCGGCCATAAAACCAATGACTGTGTTAAGCTGGAGACTGTCAGAGGAAGGACCGAGCAGCAGCATCAGCCTGGAGGTTGAGAGGTGATGTTGGTGTTCGCATACCTTTAAAGAACAGGCTTTAATGTGAACAGGCTGGGGGGAATCATACACTGGCCCTTCTCAGGTGTCAGCCTCTATTAGCACTGGAGAAAGTGGAGATCAAGGTCTGACAGAGGCACATACACACATGGATATATCTCTGCAAAGTGGTGGGGGAGATCAAATATGCTTATTACACAGGTTACTGTGCCTTTCTGGTGAGGTCATTCATGACGCCGTCCCCACTTTGAACCTGGTGTGCGTGTATGTGTGTGCGTGTATATGTGTGTGTGTGTGTGTGTGTGTGTGTGTGTGTGTGTGTGTGTGTGTGTGTGTGTGTTTGTGCAACCACCACAAACATTGTTTTCATTCCCCCCCACCTTTGATTTCTCTGGCTGACTTTCACGCTTGACACTTGACAGCAGAGAGCCTGTGTCAGACGCAGGTGGCAATGTGTCCAATTACACAGGCCGGTATGTGAAGGGCATGTGTGTATGTCTGTGTTTGTAAGGGCCCATAATATTTTGAGGCGTATCTGTAGTATCCCACTCTTACAAAATAAAAAAAGAAAGTCTCATACCCAATGAGGCCAGTGACACGTACCTCAAATGCCATCTGACTCAAATTAAAGAGGTTCTGGATGGTTCGGAGGGGCACACGCTTGTATACAGTAACTGACAACATTTCTACCAACTCATTGCTTGACAGGAACCAGGGACTCGGGAGAGTAATGGTTCCAATTTGTTCTAGCTAATCTATCACCTGCTGCTTCTCTACGGAGGGAAGGCTGATCTCTTGTCTGCAAGTGGTAGCAGTTACATCTCTGGACTCACTCACTGACCCTCGCAAAGACCAGAACTGAGTAGGAAAGAGAGAGGGAGGGAAGGAAAGTGTGTGTTTGTGTTTGCTGGTCAGTCACTGAACCCTGCTCACGTTGAAAAAACACAAAACAAACACACTGGTCTTTTTCATGCATGTGTTTGCTGGTCAAGCCTTGAACTCTCCTAGTTCTGAAAAATCTGGCTTCCTGTATGCATTTGCATTAGCAGTGTTTATGTGAGTGTGTGTGTGTGTGATGAGCAGCTGCTGAGTGAGGGTCACTGCTGAAACACCATCCACTTTACAGTACACATGTTACAAGTGTTTCCCACTCAGCATCCTTGGGAGGGCAGATTTGATTGGTCTTGCAGAATTTGCTGCTGAAATTGCGAGCATATTGTTGTAAACAGACGGCGAGCCGCGGCCTCACGGCGGTCTGCTCTCCGTTTGCGCCTGGTTGAAATAAATCAAATGTGAAGCGTTGTCGAATCAAAGCGGAGCCGCCAAACATTATACATACACATTGCAGCAGACACACACACACACACACACTGACAGCTATAAAGATTTGCACATGCAAATAAACCATCTGTAAAAACAACATGGGACAGATGAATAAAATGCTGAATGCACTTTTTCTTCCTAATCTTGTCTTCATCTTTCTTTCCCTTTTCCGACCGTCAGCTCCTCTTAGTGGAATATTCAAATAGGTGAATCCAACCTCCAATGTGTATAGGCATCATATCAACATATTTCCTGCACCTTTTTATAAATGACTCATTAGTTAAGAACTTGAAAATGATTCCCGTTCCTCTCTGTACTGTTTAAACAACAGGAATCTACAAAAATCTCTTCTTTGGTGCATGAATTCGACCGCTCTGTGTAACTTCTTCCTTTGTTCCCCGATCCCAGAAGAGTATAATTACCTCCCCCAGAGAGTCATCTAACTAAACATCACACAGTTGGAAATATGTGTGTGTGTGTGTGTGTGTGTGTGTGTGTGTGTGTGGAGGGGTGAAGGAGAACCAGTAGCACGTGTGGTCAATTCTAGATGTTGCCAGCAGAGGCTGACCCGGGGAACCTCACACTGAGCCTGGATCCTGTCTGAGTCATTCAGGAGGGTGTTGTTTGTATGTGTGTGTATGTGAAGAGAATGAATGTGACTGATTATGATTGAAGTTATCCAACTGAGACAGCTTTGCTCTTAACTAGTTCAAGGGAAACACCTGACTGTAATTCCACAGTATGGGCCCTCTGCACTTCAACTGCTGTAAACAATCAGACGTAACCAGAGAGTAAAGTCAATTATCTGTAGACATGTGACAGTAACCCTGTTCAGAGAAATGGACAAAAACATCCAATAAACAAATCACATGAAGTTTCTAATAGTAATCTAAATCTTTGACTGAATTAACTGCTGTTCCTCTTTCTTACTCCTTTCCACAGGGAAGTCAGAGGTCAGTATATACTTATGTTTAAGGACAGTCTCTACATCCATATATTTTACTATAGGCTGAAAACATGGCTAAATCTCTGATGTGATTCATGCCACATGAAAATGTGTCTGCTGGTGTCCTCCGGTACCTGCTGGGGTGTACAGAGAGCTGCATTGTGTTGTGTGATTCCAGGTGGACTTTGAGCTGAGAGCAGGAAGGGATGCGTGTGAAGGCGAGGGAGCTATACGCGCTGCTAAACCATCATCAATAACACCTACAGTCCATCCTGGAGCTCCTTCGTGTGTGCACGCACAGTGTGTGTTGGTGGTTGCGTGCATGTGGGAGAAAGACAGCCGATATGTCAAAGTGTGTGTGCAGTGAGGTGTCAGTGTGTGTGCATCTCCAACATCTGGCCTGAGTTCAGGGAGCTGAACTCTGAAGGATGTCCTGCGCCTACACACTCTCTCCATGAAACCCTCGCAGGGATAAAAACGCTGTGCACAGAGACTCGAAAGCCCACTCACGCTTTTATTCTTCACAGTTGTATTTGGGTCGGATGTCAACCACACCCTGAGGTCAACAACCTTAGCTTAAAGATACTCATATGGATATCATATCAGTCTAAAAATAGAGAACTGAACCCTGTGAAAGGCAAATTCACTTCACACACACACACACACACACACACACACACACACACACACACACACACACACACACACACACACACACACACACACACACACACACACACACACACACACACACACACACACACACACACACACACACACCAAGTTAAATCCACAGGAGCTTCTAGTGCAGTCTGCTGTAGTATCATCAGCAGCCTCCTGTAGTGAACATCCACGCTGTCGTTTAGACGGTTCATCGTGTGAACACATCAGAAAGAAGACGGTTGTGTTTGCCTCTGGTATGTTGGTTTAGTGGGCATGTTCTTCCTGCTTCACTGCGGTGGACGTTTTCCCTTAAATGGGAGTAAATGTGAAACGGATGCTCTGAATAGTGAGCGGTGTGTTAGCGTGAGTGTACAGAGGAGAATGTGTGCGTGATTCCCACCTGGTCCGTTGAGGAAATCTTTGATCTGGAGGCAGAGCAAAGGGGGGGGGATACCCGTTTTACTCTCCACCTCTCCTGCTACTGTCTGCAGCCAAAACACGTTGTAGTCCAGAGATTCTGGCAGAGTCTTTCCTGGGTCTGGACCGAACAGGATGATAAAGAAATTCAGAGGAATAAAACAGGAGAAAATGGGCACTGAGAATGGAAGTGAACAAGGCAGACGAAGAAATGGTGTCACCACATTTAACATTAGGAGATTTCATAATTGTTCTGTTAGTCATCCTTTGTGCATATAATATTTTGGTTGAAAAACATTAGCATTATCCAGACCCTACTCTTTATCCTAATAACATCCTCAGCTAAACTTGACTTTTACTCATCTTTCTCACCGAGGCACTTGTAGTCAGACGCCACTCCTCTCAACGACACGTCAAACACAGACAGCTCCATCCTCTGCTTGCGGTGGTGGCAGCTGAGCAGAGCAGATGGCTGCATCACCTGGAGGTACAACAGGGGCTCCAACACCTGGTCCTCGGCCCCTCGCCTCCCCGGCTGCCTCACTATGGTAACACCGAGGGCTTGGCGGGCCGAGGAGCGGGTGGGAGTGGGCAGGCCGTCCAGGGAGAGCAGGCTGCCTCTCAGCAGGGGGGAGGCTGGCTGGGAGGTGTTGCTGTTGAGGATGTCCTCAGCGGTCAGGCCTGCCAGGGAACCCTGGGCAGCTGGAGCGGGATCTGGAGTCGGGGAGGCCGGAGGAGACTCGGACAGGATCTCAGGCTGGTTCAGAGCCCCCTTTCCCACCTAAACCACATACAGACAGATTTAAAATAGTCTCTGGCCTCAGATCCCATAAGATTCTGGAAACTTTACTGAAGAGTTCTGGTCCAGCATCACTTCATGGATCACATCCATACAAATCAAAGTGCAGCCACTGTTCACTAAATAAAATGGCTCCTCCGTGTAGATGCAAGTACACTGATATTCTTATTAACAACTTAACCGCTCAAAATGCTTTTGTTGGATTTTCTGTTTTGTGTGAGGGGGGTTGAGCTGGTGCTGAATAGGTTACATTTCCTCTGACTGTGACAAGCTTTTAATACACAGTTCATCATACACACAAACGTTATTTACTATTTTTAGACAGTTAGATGGGCGGTGAAAGTCCATGTGGCTCATTATTGAATTAATTTATATAAATTTAAACTGTATGAACTTACTTTCATCAACTATACAATGTAAAACATAAATGAAACACCTTGGTAATGTGTAGGGGATGAGTAATAATACACATATGAATAACAGAAATGGGTAATTTGTTCACCTTATCTCTAGGTTCCTTCTTGTCCGGCGTGCTGGGGGTATCTGGCAGTGAGGGAAGGGCCTTCGGGGAGCTGGAGCAGGCATAGGTCATCACAGACAGCCTGCTAGCAGTGAGAAAGATGTCGAACGGGATGAAGCTGAGGTTCTTGGTGATGGTGGACTTGTGGGAAGGCCTGGCGATGCAGTGGTGGCTGGCCCCACTCTGCTGCTCTATCTGGACGATGCGGATGCGGGCGCTGTCGCTGCCGAAGCCGCTGTCCTGCCCGGTCCCACTGTGACGGGACGAGGAGTCAGCGCTTGCTGCCGGGTCTCGACTGCCCCGCTTTTGTTCATGTTGACGCACCTGTGCACAAAAACACAGAATGGTAAAACCATGCAGAGATCATTCGGGTCAACCAGTGGTGTGACCTCATCAGTCAGTCACTTTATCACTGCCTGTCACTCAGCGGCAGGAATTCCAATTTGAAGGGCTGAGCCTGCTGCTGATGGGGAAGAGTTGAGCTTCAGTGTTATGAGGGCAAATGGTGCGTTTCCACAACAACTAGAGTTAAAAAGGAAGAACAAAGAATCCATCTATCTATCTATCTATCTATCTATCTATCTATCTATCTATCTATCTATCTATCTATCTATCTATCTATCTATCTATCTATCTATCTATCTATCTATCTATCTATCTATCTATCTATCTATCTATTCATCCATATCCATCCATCCATCCATCCATCCATCCATCCATCCATCCATCCATCCATCTTTGTTTTAAAATGTGTGTCTTGTGTCGGCCCTGCCTCTACAATGGGACACCAACCAAATAACTGGTTTGATTGAAACCATGGACAAAGAGCCACAGAGACATTAAAGGCATGCTCTGGGACTTTTTCTGCGGTCTAAAAATCATTTTGCACTTCTTGCAATATTGGAAATGTCTTAAAAAAAAAAAAAAAAAAGGCCTCACCCTGGCAAATCACATAGTTTCGTGCAGTGACTATGGCATTGTGTATGAAGCAGCTGAGATTTTATGCTTGACTCCAACTAACGGATGTCGGGAGGGTTCCAGCCGTTGTGGCAATAAAAAGCTTTCAGTGACAGATGATATAAATCAATGTGAGTAGGTTGCTGGGTTTCGAGCAACAATGAAAACAGGCATCTTTACTCTGCTACCAAGCATCTCAGCTTCAAAACAATAAAGAAGCCGCCACTTGCTCCCATGGGAAAGGGATGAGACAAACATATAAAACTAAATGCTACCTACCAAATAATATATTACTGGACGTGTTTATGTAGAGTTGACGCGTGCGGGTAAGAACAAAAAAAGCTGGGATAAGCCAAAGACTCTACTTTTCAAAAGTTTCCCAAGTGTACAGAAATATTTTGGGGATGCTGAGAAATATTTCTTGAAACCAAAAGCACTCATTTCTGTCTGAGGCCGACAGAGACAGAAGTAGGGAATGCAAACAGTGCACATGTAAATATGTGTTCTGTTGTTTTTAACCACGTCAAGTCAGTTAAAGTTCCCTGTATAGCTGCAGGCTTGTTAGGTGCAGCATGAGCGGCCTGTGTCTATGAATCATCATTTCTAACATGTTGGAGCATCAGTGAGGCCTTTCCCCAGAGTCTCTCGTCTCTGTTAATGGCTACAGCGTCAGTTTCTATCAGCTACTGCTCTTACAGACGTGATTGTGATGAATTATAAAAAACAGGAGACAGACAAAAGGTGTGTCTCATTCTATCCCACCCTCAACCGCTCCAACCTGCACATGGTTACTATTACAGCTCATACTCAGCTCCCCCCACCCTCCTCTCCCCATCTACATCACTCCCTCCCACCCACTCCATGAGAATTTTAAATGTATATTATTTCTGTGGCGAAGATAGTGTTTCAAGACCTCCAGGCAAATACTAAACCCACTGGCAGCACATTAGACAGAATACTTGACTTATTAGATATTTCCTATTCTAAACAGTGTCATCAAAGGCTAAGAACAAGAGCCATATAAAACGCAGCAGCACGCCTGCCCGCCTGCCTGTTCTGTTCGACCAGTCTCATGTGTGGGGCTTCCATGAGATCGGCCCTGCCAGATCACTCCTCTCCCTGCCATAACGAGGACAGGATGTGTGCACTTCTTTTCTGTAGAAATGTAAGATTTTCCAAGCAACGGGGAGGAGAGAGCGAGCAGAACAGGGCCTGGGCCTGTCTCCATGTGTGTTGTGTTAAGCGGCTGAAACTTGCATTGAGGTAAGGGGGTAGTTGAAAAGGTATTCAGTGAAGGCAAAGCGTCCACTCTGAGGAGCGCCCCACATTGGAAGGGACAAATAAGCTGCACAGCAGCTGGGAAAGAGCAAGAGCCAGAGGAAACTGCCAGAGCCTCTTTACGCTGCTCCGTCTCTCTTCCCAAGCTGAGGCTGTACACATGCATTTACAATTACAGAAAAGACCCCGTCTTCTCTTTAACCACCACCACCACCACTAAGAGAGTGCCCCCGAAGCAAATTCTTGGTCTATATTTAGATGCGAGTACAAATGGAATAAGGGATGATGGGGGAACACAATCGGGGGGCACACAGGAAAGGAGACAATGAGAAAACATGCCACAGCGCACAGTGTTCATATGCAATCAGTGTGTTCATAGATGTACACATAAACACAGATGAAGTCAGTTGCTTTCCCAGGTTTTGATCTGAAGCACATAACCGGTGTCTCTGGGCTTAGTTATATCCCCATTGTACTTAGTCTGAAGAAAGGAACAGGTATACACAGAAAACATAAAGCTCGGTAGTCTGTATGCATTAACTTCACGCCAATTTATCCATTGACAGAGAGCAATAAATTCAGAACACAAACATGGGCTGTAGCTGCAGGCCCGCTCCCAGCTGAAATCCCCTTTTCCAACCATTACTTTCTATTATATTATATAATGGCTGCACTGAAACGCTGTTTCCAGATCCCAATGCAATCTTTCTCTGGACTTAGTTGATCATGATCACGAACGTGCGACTACACACACATACACACAACCCCCATCAGCCAATCATGAGGTCATCCCCTCAGAGTCTCTAGGCAGAACATTCTGGAAAATGGAGGATAATCCCCAAAGTGTGAAACCATGAGTCTCCCAAGTGCCAATCATATCAGAGCGCATCTGTACGACTTCTGACCCCATTTCTGTCAGTGTAACTCAGAACAGCTTGGCTTGAGGAAGGCTAATACTCGGAAGCAAATGTCACATCATCCAAATGCCACCCGTTTACAGTGTTGGCTAGCTAGTCCAATATGACAACATAACTTTTACTTCTGAATACCACATATGTGGTTGATTGTTTCCAGATGAATGAAAAGTAGGTTGCAATTCAGGTTCAGAGATCAGGGAACATGAAAATCTGAATGTTTTAAGATGGTAGAGAAGTCCATGGTAGTCGACAGGAAGGAATAAAATAAATACAGTCCAAGTAACAAAGCTGACTATTATTCCTCTCAAAAGGGTAAATTTAATAGCTTCATATTCTCCCTGCAGTCTGAATCCAGTCAAGTTATAAAACAAAGGCTTTCAGCATGACCAGGTTAACTTTAGAGAGACAAAACACGCCAAAAAG
This sequence comes from Brachyistius frenatus, assembly GCF_029030835.1. Lineage (NCBI taxonomy): Eukaryota > Metazoa > Chordata > Actinopteri > Embiotocidae > Brachyistius > Brachyistius frenatus. Next base: position 121,918 of record NW_027210888.1, read on the forward strand.
ACATGAATAATTACTTTTTAAAGGTACTTTCGGCACATAAAAAATAAAATAAATGTCTACAAGCCTGACTATGTGCTATAAGAAATAGACATGAATTACATGAGACTGTAACATTCCTCTACAAACAAATTAAAGACAGAATATTGCAAATTATGAAACATGGCAGAATCACTAAATAGTTCAATATCAGTTGGTGACTGTACAGCTGAATGGGAAGTGAAGAATGGGTGTGACATCACTAGGATGTGACAACATATTGTGGGAGAAGGTGTAAACAGTATAAACAGAATGTGAACATTAGTGTTGAGTGAAAGATCTCATCAACTTCATACAGAGCAGCTCTCTAAATATTGTATGTGGGGACAGAGACGTTATAAACAGATTACAGGTCACATTTTTAACAGCATTGTGTTCTATCAGGTTATCATATATGCAAAATATATGTTTCTCTTTACTTTAATAGAAAATACAAATACAGAGGAGAAGAAACAAGCTCTACAATAAGCACCATGTCTTTGCCTGCATAAAGCAGTGACAGGCAGCTGTAGCAGTCAGCTGCAGGAACTCTGCTACTTTTCATGAACTGCATGTTGAAAAATGTCTCAATGTTTACCACAGTTTTCCCATGTTCTCTTGTAACTGCAGCAGAATTCCCATTGAAAAACATGGGAAGTCATTACTAAATCTTTGTGACAACACTATTCAGTGGGGCTACATGCTCGCAGGACGCCTGCATGGAAATTAACTTCTGTATCTTGACTACATCAAAGTTTACAGGTTAAGCCCCTGCTGTGGTTTCCACTTTTGTTTACCAGAGCCATAAAGCTGATAGCAGGCCTCTGTGCCTTTGTGCTGATGGAAGAAAACCTCAATGCAGCAATACCTCATCTTAATCAAAAATAATAACAATAATACTTAACCAAATGGCATGAAGACCGCAATTCATTCTCTCATTTTCTTGTGGAAAACAGAGGGAGGAAGACATTTATAATATGAAGTCACTGCTTTGTGCGCCATAACAGCGGTCACAAAGCAAAAAAGGGCATCAAAGGCAGTCATTTAATGCAGTGAACTTTGTTTCAATAACAAAGGCAACCTGCTATGCACTTCAACTGAACCACAACAAAGAAGCCCTGGAAGGTCACGACCCCGGAGCTCCCAAATGAATGCCGAGTGCTTCGGCGTGACTGTCAACTGTACTTTAAACGGTGCACTCCAGAGCTCAGGGCGCCAAGTGGGGCCGTTTTAACAAGGTCCCTCCACCCAGTCATGCTGGTGGGTGGGTTTACTCCCCCAGGGTTTAACAGCGTGTTTCTCAGAGGAGCACGAGAGACAATATCCTTCACGTTTTCTGAGTGGATGGGATTCGAGAAATAATGTGAGAATATGTTGCCTCCCATGTCAGAGACTCTCTTGCTCTCCTGATGCCACGTGACGTACAGAGGGGGAAAGCAAACATTGGGGGGACAGCCATAATTTATGCATGTTGACATTCCTAAAGCGCTGGGTCAGTTGGAACACTTTCCATCCGGAAAGACCTTCTGCAGGAGAAGTGAGGAGCTGGCTGGTCTAAACAGAGGAGCGAGAGGGAGGCTTGTGAAACACCTGACAGACAAAACAAAGGAAAAATGGACGGACAAAAAAACATCAATACACACACGATGTTCTTCAGTTTTCCGCTGCTTTGCAGTTTAGAAAAACGCTGGCTCACAAACAAAGATGCAGAATGATAAAGGCTGGAGAATGACGAGAAAAACTGTGAGAAGAGAGCGTTAATGTGCTCCATGTGAGGAACTGCAGTACGCTGCTCTACGAAGACGTGGCGGCCAAAACCTCCGTTTTCTAATTGATTGAACTTCAGGAGCGGCTGCGTCTCGCGTCTCCACACGACATCAGTTTGCTTACAAGTATTTTGCCACAAATAGAACGCAGATTGTCATCCAGAGTGCTGACATTCAGCAGGCTGCAGTGGTGTGCTCAACACGGCGAGGCCTTCCCAGCGTGACTCCAGGCCCTCGGAGAAGCCAAACCCACCGCGCCTCGCTCCTAATCTCTGCAATCAAGAAGGATTCAACAGGTTTGACAGACACCACCCTAAAAGCTCCACAGGAGACGGATTGCTTCAGTCGTCCTCAGCAGATCCACCAATCTAAACCAAAATCCTGCTTCAGATCCACCAATCAAATCCAATGCTTCGGTTGGAGGTGGTTGTGAGGTCACGCAGGATTTACACCACATTGCTACGGTAACCCTGGCCATTTGTGTAAGCAGGATGTAAAGACAATTTCTAGAGGAACATCCTGATGGTGTCAGTGAAAACAAACAAAGGGGAAGTGGCCTGACTGCCATGATGTCAGTATTCAGAAATAATACACAGACTTTCTCTGACTGTATCACCAAATACTTCCATAATTAATGATTCATTTCAGTGAAAGTAAATAGGGAGAGTAAAGACTTTCAATGCTACACGGAGAACATGTTGGAGAACTTGATAGAATGAATATGGCTGATGAATGGATAATTGTACATGCAATACAAAAATATAAACAACTTTAACTCCTCGTCCTACATCCCTAAACAACTGACGTTCTGTATGGTAACTGATTACATGAAGATGGAAGCCAGATGTGGAGATGTGTGATTAGAAGACACACACCAGGAGAAGTGAAAGTGAACGAGAGACAGAAGCACCCTGAGGTCTGTCTTAACTGCTGTGATCACGGCCCTCAGAGCTGCACAGGATTCATCAGACTCTTTCCTTTCTGCTCTCTTCTTTCTTTCCATGGGAAAGGGGCAGAGAACAACTGGCTCTCATTAGCCATCACCATCCCTATTTATTTTTTAGATTTGTGTTGGGGTAATTTTCTAATCTAATATACAGGCTCCAGTATTTATACATGCCAGAAGTCCCTGAGTGAGGTGGGCTTGATGGTGATGCTGGCGTCTTAAAGTTGTTTCTGAAAGTGGGCATGAAAGTGTTTGTGGCTGAGCTACTGTGAGAAATACAGAAACTTATATGAGTTTGTTAGACAACGTGGAAGCTCATTATTTGTCTCTGCAACTGTACAGCTTGACTTTAAATGTTGATTGTGTCTCTGTCCCCTGTTGAATATTGCCTCAGTGTAATTCTCCTTTGCTCATATTTTGTGGGTAAATGCAGCCCCACTCAGAGGCACGCACACAGACAAAATATATACCCAGTACAGCAAAGAAAGCAGCAGACTACCTCAAGATCACCCATCCAAGCTTTCAGCTTAACATCATTAGCTTTGGCATTATGTTTTCAACAAACAACAGTAGAGACCTCGAACTCCAGTGTCTTCGGCAGTAGTTTGGCGGTTCACAAAAGCAGACGTCTGACAGACTTCAAAAAGCTGCAGAGATGCCTTTCATTAGGTCATGGAGCGTTCTTCCGAAACGCCTGCTGCACTGCCTGGCAGCCAGGTCTGTGTTCTCTGCTTTAGTTACAGATTTGCGAGGAAACAGCAACGGTAGGGAAAACAACAGCGACCGGAGGTGAGATGAGGCTGTATGCAGCAGGATGGGGGGAGGTGTGGGGTTGAGGGGGGCAGAGGAGCCCCAGGTGGTCTCTGCTGAGGACTGTGATCAGTCCACACACCCTGAGGGGTCAGGACACACACACACACACACACACGCACACGCACACACACACACACACACACACACACGCACGCACGCACGCACGCACGCACGCACGCACGCACACGCACGCACACACACGCACGCACACACACACACACACACACACGCACACGCATGCACGCACACACACACACACACACACGCACACACACGCACACACACACACACACATACACACACCATTTGAATACGCATTCAAAAGAGAGAACACATTCTGACAACCAGCTCACACATAAGACTGCAGAGAAAAGTGGAAGAGTGGCGTGAAGACAGGAACAATCCTGGCTCCATGTCTATTTACAGAGCTGAAATTAGAAGAGGAGGACTGAAGTAATCTTCCTTTAATTTCTCCCTGGAAGTGCTCCCAGGGCTGACTGAGACAAAGCCTCTGATGTGCTGCATGTTAGGTTCTCAAAGGAGAATGATGCAAGACCCCCTGTCCCATCATCTGGCTCAGCAACAAGGGCCTTCATAAGGGGGACGTAGAAGACCAGGCTAGAGGACACGTCGTGGAAGAGAAGGCTGAGCTGACAGCAAAAATGTCCTCCAGACACAGAACACCTCGTCTGAGCGAGACAAGCACAGTTCAACAGGACAGTAAAATGGTTTCAATGGTTTCAGATGTTTAAAATGCTGATCAATGGATTCAGAGACAGAGATCACCATTCACAGAACACCTGTATTACTTTAAATGGAAAACTTTGAACTCACGTTACTTTAAACCAACACATTATTACACAAACCACTTTTCCTGTTGTGATACCTGACCTTAGCCAGAGGACTCTTCTGAGTGTTGGGATATGTGAGGGTCATGTATATGTGTGAAATGCACACTGGACCTCCTCCAAACACACAAAATGAAGCATGATTATCCCAAACCATCCGAGCTATGTTTCTCCACAGAATCTTATCTGTTCATGTCTGTCATTGTATAGACTTCATGTGGGTTTACACACCGCTGTCGGCTTTAAGCCCAATACACAAATATATACTTCATGTCACATACATTGACAGATAGCAGTTGAGGTAAACATCATGTTTGTTTCTGTGAACAAACAAAAAGAACATTCTTAAAGTGAAAACCACTTTCAAATGGCAAATACCATTCAGGTTGCAACTAATCACTATTTCGACTGTTTATTGATCTCCTAAATATTTTTTAATCAACTAATTAAAGTTAAATTAAACAGTATCCACACTGGAAAAGCAATATTCATTATTTTACCCCTGTGTGACCCATAGAGACAGAAAAATGTGAATGTGCCTGTGTTCATGGAAAATCTTCAAAAAGACCTGGAATGATGTGTAAATGTTGTTGGAAGGTAAATATTGAGTTTAATGAGAGCAGTCCAAGAGGAACTCAGTAGTTCAACCACATAAAAAGAAGGACGAGGAATAAGCAGATACTGCACACTGTTCCAGTCACCCAATACTCCCCATCACCTGTTATTCTAGGTGGAATCATGCTTTCACAGGTGTAGAGGCAAAAGAAATCTGTTTCCTCTTTTCACCTCTTCAGACAGAAATTCTGGGCTTTCTGAACAGCGTCTCGGATGGTGTGTGTACATATGTGTCTCTACTCGTTGGCCTGGTGTGGCCTGCTTTTACTGGTCCCCTGGGTGTGACCCTGTTTCCCTCGCAGGCACAGAGAGAGGGCACTCCTGACTCCTGCTCACCTGAGTCGTCACCCGATCCCCGGGTTCACGGTGGGGGCCTCCTGCTTCTCCTCAAAGGCGCCGTTTGTTTCACTGCTCTAACAGAATTCCAACCTTCCTGATTTTATCTGGAGTTTTCACGCCAATTTTGCCAAAACCGATTGAGAAGAGAGCAAATTCAGCTGCTACTGATCTCAAATAGATTGAGTTTCCAAGGGGCCAATTTAAGAATGTGCCATGGTTCTGCTTTGAGAAGGAGGCTGGTTGGGGTGTGGGGGGCTGAACAGGGAAGGTGAGTTGTTATGACTGGCTGTCAATTAGCAGTTGATTCACACAGGAGGGTCAGTGAGACAGAGAAAAAAAAGATAGCATTTCATAACAAAAGAAGGGCAGAGAGATGAATATTGGCTATGAAACTATGTATGTTTAAGATAAGCCGAGACAACGACACTTACTCTACAAATGTAAGGCAGCCAAAATGAAAAAGGAGATGGCTGCGCAGGCAGCTTTATTTATTATTCCTCTCAGCAGCAACAAGGCGAAGGAAAATAGCGCTAAGCAGGATGGGAAGAGGTCAGGGTGAGAGGAATCTGGCCCTGAGAGAGGGTTAATAGCCAGGTTGACTGGTTAAGAGCTGATCAGCTCCCACATTTACAGACAAATCCACTGGACAGAGCCAGGAACCAAAGCAAACACCAGGCTGTTCTCACTGTGTCACCTCTCATCTTTGTGAATTTCTCTCTTCCTCTCACTGTCTCCACTGTCTGCTCTGTTCCTCTTCCATGTTTAGGATTTTCACCCTCATCTGATGTCTCCTTATTTCTGTTGGCCGGCGAGCACATAAAAGCTCCTCTGACACCTCACTGTCCTGCAGAGATCGGAGGTCAGGACAGAAACTTCAGCTCTCAAAGCTCACCAGCTACGAGTCAACATGAAACACTCATCACAAAGAGGAGCGGTCTTGGGAATGGTTTACTTTAAACATACAGAGACGAGGATCCAGCTCCAGGTCGCTCTCTGAGCCAAGCTTGTCAACAACACCATGGCTTAGATAAGCTGTCCTACGTGCTTTTGATATTCAGCTAATACTCCTCCATGAACTAGAGCTACGTTGTTATACAAGGGAGCAGAATAGGTCACTAAGCTTGCATTCTCCCACAGTGTAACATTTAGAGTGAAGCAAGATTTGTATTTTCTTCTATTATTTTAGTTATCGATAGGCAAAGACCCACGATAGTCAGGACAGGGACATCCGAGGTGTTTTTCCTGGCTGTTGACTGAACTGCAGGAAAGTGCAAAAGTTTGAAGCACTAAAAGACGGACTCTGTTGACATCAGGGCTCTATGGGGGCCACGCCATCTGTAGCAGGACTACTTGCTCTTCTCGTTATTAAAGATAGTTCTTTATGACTGTGGCTGTATGTGTGGGGACATTGTCTCATGCTGCAGAACGAATATGGTACTGATCCGACACCTCCCACAGACTGTATATAAAAGTGTTCGTAGCTTCCAGTTCTGTAAAATGGTTCTGATCCAGAAGTGTCTTCAGCTGCAATACCAGCGAGTGCCACTAGAGGTCGGCTCCAAAAAGCCTCCGGCTCCATAGACTCCCATTCAACTTCTCTCATCAAATCCAAAGTGAATAAAATGTGTCCATCAGTTATCTCGGTGTTGTTAGCTAAAGTCACTCCTTCTTATTAGTTTTCTGGAGGTCCATCTGAAAATAATCCCTCATTCATTAGAAAAGAAGATTCAAGAAGACCTGTTTTTGGGGGCGTGTCTGTTTGATTGACAGGCCTGCGGTGCAGTCAGGTTACAGCTATCGGTGGGCGGGACGTAGTATCGTCAGGTTTCCGATCAGATCGGTCAGATCCACCGCTGGCTCCTCCCCCAGCTTGTCCAAATATGGTCACTTCCTGCTTCAAACCGCTCCGAACTAGCAAAGATGGTGACGGACAGAATCTGAACTGGAGGATTCATAATGTTCACAAACCAACGATGACATCACTGATGGTTGATGACCTCACTGATGGTTGATGACCTCACTGATGGTCCCTGATGGTACCGGTGATGGATAAACATGTGAAGTGCCTTAAACTGTAGCAGAGTCCTTTACATCACAGTATCAAAGGACAAACTAAATACCAGAACGTTCCAACACTTAGCTATTACAAGAGACTATTTCAAAATATTTGACATATTTAATAAAACATAACTGTCCAAACACATTGAGTTGTTGCTGATGTGATTGTGTGGACGATATGTACAAAAAACAAAACATAAGCATCAGATAAACAAAGTCTCCTAAAGACTGCTGTGAAAACTCAAGCTGCTCCTGTGACAACTGTAAATTCACGTCTTACTGCAGTTCATCTCGCTGGATGAGTGCAGCAACATCAACCGTGTCTCAGGGGGAGGAACCCTCTGCACTGTTAGCCAGCTAGCTACGTAACCAGCCTGCTCTAAAAGTGCCGACACTTTTCCAACCAGGAGCTGTGCCCGTCCCACAAGGAAAAAGGAACGGCTGAGAGAAGACAAAGAGCATGGAAAAGAGAGGAGCGTGAGAGAAGAGTTGGATGAAGGTTAAAACATGCAGAAGATTGAGAGGGAAAGAGAGTTAAGGTGGCAGACAGAGCTGCACGTTACCTCACACTCAACAAAGTAGAAAGAAATAGGAGAGAAAGGATGGAGATGAAGCAGGTAATGGAGGGATTTTTCCATGAGTGCTTACTAAGAACGGTAATTCAGAGGTTCCTGTGATGCTCGATGCCTCCTCCTGAACCTGTGTACTGCCGTAGCATGTTTGTGTGTGCACTGGCATGGATGTGTGTGTGTGAGTGTTGGAGGAAGTCTAAAGCCCCGTTTCCCATGCGTGTAATCATCCCAGGATGAGGTGGAGGATGAAGCCGAGCGGGACTTCCCCTGTACCAGAGGGTATTTTCCTCTCACACTGTGGTACAAGCACATGGCTGACCCGGGCTGCCTCTGTGTGTGTGTGTGTGTGTGTGTGTGTGTGTGTGTGTGTGTGTGTGTGTGTGTGTGTGTGTGTGTGTGTGTGTGTGTGTGTGTGTGTGTGAGAGAGAGAGAGAGAGAGAGAGAGAGAGAGAGAGAGAGAGAGAGAAGAGAGAGAGAGAGAGAGAGAGAAACATACCAAAATGAGACGAGGGAGGCAATTAAATATCCTTTATGCTTGGTCTTTACCAGTTTGTTGATATATTGCTTCAATAATTTGGGCGCTTAGTGCAACTGCATGAACAAGCAGTGATGCCAGGAATGAGAGTTTCTGAAGGATAGATGACAGGAAATAAGAGTTAATAAGTTGTGCTTAAGAGAGACTGACAGGCACACACTTTCACAAAGACTCATTAACTTCTTTGAAGAACACATAACGTCATCGCAGAGCTGACACACACAACACAAACACACAAACACACAAACACAGGTCAGCTGTTCAGTCATAAAGAAGTATTACAGGCCTGGCTCCCAAATAAAGGCTGCAGACAGTTACCACGCAGAGAATGTGGGGACCATGTGTGTGTGTGAGAATGTGTGTGTGTGTGTGTGTGTGTGTGTGTGTGTGTGTGTGTGTGTGTGTATGAGTGTGTGTGTGAACATGTGTGTGTGAATGTGTGTGTGTGTGTGTGTGTGTGTGTGTGTGTGCGTGTATGAGTGTGTGTGTGAACATGTGTGTGTGAACATGTGTGTGTGTGTGTGTGTGTGTGTGTGTGAGGGTCTGTGTTGCTGGGTGACACTGCTGATGATATAGCAGTGAGATAAGTCCCAGAAACTGCTCCATCATCTATTCATAGCTCCCTGGCTGAGGGACCTCCTGCTGCTGCAAGCTGCCTGATCTGAACCCAGACTCTCTTTATCATCATTAACATCGACCCAAAAACTCAAAGATGAAGGCAAACCGAGACGGACCGTAGCTAATGCTGCAATAAACATCCTAATAATGCCGCAACACAGCTGCTAATGGACTGCTTAGAAATCACACTGCACTTGTTTTCCATCTCAAACAGGATTTAAGTGGAAACTGGTAACCGTGGACAACCGTCTACAATGCACTAGGAGACAGAATCAAAATGTACCATCGGTACATATCTATGGAAGGACCATATCAAATGTGTGTGTGTGTGTGTGGACAGATTCTCTTCAGAGCACAGATCGGTGTCTAGAAAGGATTCAAAATCACACATTGCTTCCACACATTGCCCACGCGCCCGGCTCCCCTCACCACTGCCAGGGAACCCAAAAGCCCCTACAAAACAAATTCATTAACCCAGACAATAAAACACAGCTGTGAGGGACGATGGGAACTGTTTGAAATCAGTGCCTGGGATTGTGAAGAATCAGTTCAAGACAAACAGCATGTGAAAAAAAACACAAAAAAAGGGAGGAAAGGGTTTGGAAATAAGAGAGAGTGAGTCAGGAGCAGTGTTTAATTTAAAGTGGAGCTGGGGACACTGTTGACTGTGAGAGCAGAGATGCTTTATTGAACCCCAACAACAAAACAATTCCTCCGCACCAGATGCTTCAGTTCCACGACCTGTTTTTAATTGAATCCTTCGGACAGGTTGTATAAAGGAAGTACAAACAAAACTGTCAGATTCTATAAATATCATTACTGAAGCTGGGATTGAATAAAAAAACAAACAAATATATGGTCCAAATCATCAGACGTGAACTTTATGATTATTATCAGTAACCTGTTAGCAGGAGGTGAACAGACAGTCTATCTAACTATCGCCTTTACCTGCTCCAAACTCAGACTCCAACAACGTCAGCGTACTGCTATAGTGTGATGGTGGTGTGGTTGATGTGTGAGCAGGAGGCAGACAGGCTGCAGCCACAGCAGTCTGTGAGCCTCAGGAGCCTCAGGAGTCAAACAATACTGTGGCTGAATGCACCACTAGAGGGCTCTGCAGCTTGTAAAATGGGCCTGTACAGACCAGAACACGGCCAAAGCCGGCCATGTGTTGGTCATACTGACCTCCCTGCTGCAGGGCCGAGCAGCCGGACAGATACAGACGTCAGAAGACTTACGACACGGAGATAGATGAAGGTACAAATAGTTTTAAAGAGAGTGTCCAAGAAATCAAAGCCAGAGCACATTTACTCAGAGCAACCTCACTGCTGTGCAGCTGCACAAAGGTGAGGACACATGGACTGACATCGGTGTTAATGATAATGTTACGCTCTATAATGTCACTACTATAAACCCTAATGAATAGGGTACATCATTTAAAGCACCTGAACTGACTACGGCTTATCTAAACGTCAAAAGTGAAACACAGTTCCCAACGTGAACCAAAAAGCTCCAAGTAAATGAAAGCATGGCTATTTTCCAAAGCATATAGTCTTAACCTCTCAATACGTGATGGCTGATCATTATATTACATCATTGTGGACCGGTGGCTCATTTCAGTTTCACTTAATCCAGCTGACAGCAGCAGTAAAACAGCAGTAAGTTGTGAATTCATGCATAAAAAGTTGATACATCCCATCCCTATATGAACTGGGGAAAAAAACAGGACATGACCAAACACAAGCCTTCGCAGCTACTGTCACAGTGTTGTTGAGCAACACTCTGAATCCCCAGCTCCTCCAGCTGGATCTGCTCAGCACCAATGCACAGAAAAGTGAAATCACAGAGGAAGGGTTCAGAGTGTATACTTGTGACTGTGTTGTGAGTCAAGGTGTTGGAAAATAGATGCTTAGTTTACATTGCTTGGAGAAATTAAAATCCAATTTAAATGACCTTTGTTAAATGGTAAAGCTTAATGCTTTTTTGAAGGATACAGTTTTGCACTGTTATCAATAGACCTCCCAGAATAGCTGCTGAAATGTCTCATCTGGCCTTGAACCTGAATGAACCCTGTGCAACCGTTAGCTGCACCTCAACAGAGTCAAGCCATGAATCATTACAAGTCAGGGGTGAGGGTTTAGAGATCACCCAAATCAAGTCCAGATGCACAGCAGGCACCTCCCTATGTCGAACTGTGTAAATAGCTAAATAACAGTAAAAATTGAGAAAACCTCACACTTTCTATATGTCTGTACTAATTCATGTTGTGATAAACCATGTTCGATTGTACAGTGTTGGTGTGATTAAAAGTGTAATCAGTGGACATCTCGTGTGTGTTTTATCTCTCTTGAGGAGCCGCCATCATGTTTCAAGAGTCTTTGTGGATGTGAGTCATCTGACGCAGTGACTGCTCTCCAGTACACACATCCTCCTGCAGGAATCTCAAGAGGAGATAACAGTAAAACCACTCTCTCAACCCACTGCATTTCATCCTATTCCCCCTCTCATCCTCTCCCTGTCCCCTTCCCTCATTTATGACTCCCACCCTCACCACAGCTGGTAAATATTTTTATATTGTGTTCCATTAGAAAGCTTCATTAAGCGGTCAGACGGGGCAAATGGCGCCTGGGAGCTCCCTGTCCTGTAAACAATAGGAAGTGCCCTGAAAGCTGCAGCTGAGCACAGCACAGTAAACTAAGGCCACATTAGAGAACTGCCGTACTCTCAGTGAGTAAATATTTAAATTTGTTGGATTCCCCAAGAATGGTCCGGGGCGATAGTTTTGGGGCACAGTTTCAGCATCATGATGTATTTGTGAGTGAAACTAGCGCAGCCCTGCTCAATGATTACTGAATGGATTTATGTCAAGCTGCGGCTGCAAGTAAAAATGAACAAACCATTAATTGTATCAACAAGAGAGGTGATCTTGGGGCCAATGTGACATGTGTGAGCATGTGGACATAACTATTGAAAAATGATTCAATATTAAAACGGCTGTCACATGACCTCAGGGTCATACTTACTGTATGAGACAGTGTAAATACTTTAGCACCACAGGGCCCTTTGTTTCTGTTCAAATCAGCTCATTCCAGTTTGATTGTAGATCCTCATGTGTGTCGCTTTGTTCAGTGAATTTCATCATGCATGTGCACGTGTGTGTTTATAGTCATATTTGTGATTAAAGTTTGTACCTCTGCACTTTTTTCTGGAGCGTCTGTGCCCACCATGTTGTCTCTGAGGAGCTGCTGAAGGAGTTGCACTTGGGCAACGCTGAGGTAGAAATCCAGACTGCTGGTGACATTCACCTCCAGAGAGTGGCCACACACCACCACCTCCTAGAGAGACGAGGGAGGCAGAGCAGGAGGGATTAACAGAGGAGGTGGGAGGAGAGCGCAGGAAACACATTCAAAACAACGTCAGGACTGTTTGTGGCCATCTTTCTTAGCTTTTATCCTCTCAGTCTATTTACTTTCTATCTCGGTGTCTTTAGTGAAGTCCGTCCCTCCTTCCGCTCTTCCGTCTGTCCTCTCCAGGGTCCCACCCACAGCTAGCAGTTCAAACCTCAGCCTGGAGGCTACGTCTAATAGGACATTACTCACTAACACTGTGGCTTCAACCACACACATATGGGCCAGACCTACAGTAACTACACACAATGGCATTGGACTCTGCTGTGTAAACATAATCTATTTAGCCCCACTGTTTAAAAACATAAAAGGACGGTTCATATTTTATTCAGTATTCAGTTTAACAGTCATGTCACAGTTTGTTTTTCTTGTTTTTTTTCTCATTTAGACTGATAATAACATATTAGGTGCACTATTATCATTATTAATAGTAGTAGTTGTACAAGTCATAGTGACTTTGACACACGGTCAAAATATCATAAGGTTACAATAATAGTTATGGAATACATTGCCGGGGTGACTCTAGATCATAGACTACATACAGTATATTAATAATTTAATAAGCGTAGTTGTTACATGTGTGTGGTAATCATGCATAAATCTGCTAATAGTCAGTGGTTGTTTGAAAATGAGTAAGAATTATATTATAGAAATTGTGCTACACTAACTAGTTCAAATTCCTGTTTTGTTGATGTTGTTACTGGCTTTGAGGGAGTTATACAAATCACTGTGTGTGTGTGTGTGTGTGTGTGTGTGTGTGTGTGTGTGTGTGTGTGTGTGTGTGTGTGTGTGTGTGTGTGTGTGTGTGTGTGTGTGTGTGTGTGTGTGTGTGTGTGTGTGTGTGTGTGTGTCTCAGTGCAAACTATGGATTAGCTGTTACGCATTGTCAAGGGGCACGTTAGTGTGGTCGGACGAGGCATCAAAGAGGCAGGAAGTCTCAGAGAGCGGTGCCAGAAAACATCAGCTGTATAAGCAGAGAGGTTTGAACTCTGAGGGTCAAAAACCTCCATTACATGGTGGACCGGCGGAGGGATTCCTAATGAGTACGTTACTGTATGTTAGGAGCACAACGTAAATACTTCTGACATCTCACATAATCAATGTCTATTTTCATATGAACAGCGGATTGTGAGAGTAATGGCTGCAATCATGGCTGCAACAGGTCACGGTCAGAGGGCGAAGAAGTCAGTGGAAGTAGTGAACAAACTTCTATAAAGTTGAAGAAGGAAAATATGTAACCTCGGACTGACTGTGAATTTTGTAGAAAATCTTTGTTTAAGCACATTTTTACACCCGAAGGAGCTGTAACGATCACATATTAAACTTTGATGGTAAAAATACAAATACGGTAATTTTTTAAATTTTACTTTGTGTAAAACAATCAGGATGAATTCACTGCTGTAGAAAACTCCAACAGAAATGAACAGATTCACCTCCGTCTGTCCGCTGTCAGGAGACAGATTCTTGCTGAAGATGATAGCCGGAGCAGCAGTGACCCGAACCGAGAAGTCCGTCAAGATTGGAGTCAGGATGGCCCGGCGCTCCTGGTGCCTACGGATACTGAACAGACGTACAAAACAAGAGCAGACACTTCAGGCAGCGTCCATAACTAGTATGTTTCTGTTCATTTTCTCCTCAAAGAAATACTATATACATTCAAGCAGGTATAAGTATCCTGTAATGTTCCTTACAAAAACCTTCATTAAAAAAGTATAAACTATGGCGTTATATCTAAGTTAAATGTGTGTAGTCCTGGCAGTCTAATGACTGCAGCACTACACTGCAACAGTCAGAGTAACCATGAGGGACCACTTACTCACTAAATTTCCCCACCCTGTATTTACTAATAACTTGTTATGGTTACCAGTTGTAAGATCTTTGTAAGTCTGTCCCGTCTGCCTCAGAATGACAAGTCAACACAACACAGTCAAAACCACAAAATGTTCACAACTGAGCTATTGTTGTGCCCGTAGCTGACAGGCAGACACACATTTCAGAATCGCTCTGGCTTTTCAAATTCAAACCAGTACGATGAAAAGCTACACGGAGAAAAAAAAAAAAAAGAGACCTCAAAATTGATTTTCTTTTGCAGGCCTGATCTGTGAAAAATTTCCATAAGTGAGCTTTTTAAAATTTCTGGTCTAACACATTTTAGCTGGAAGCTTGAATACGGTTACAGAGACAGAGTGAGACATTATTTGACAAGTCTCAATTGGGAACACCCCTTAATTGTATACACAAGATCAAGCTGAGCCCTTCTCATATCAACTCGCTCCATTTCACTAATGTTCATTCCCACAATCAAGTCATATTTGTGGGAACATTTGTTAGCAGTAAAACAAATATACAAGTGGGCTTTATAAGGTGGTGTTAATTGCCACATCTGCTGCTATTAAAACAATCAAGCGCTGCAGCTTCCAATATTTATAGTTGGCCAGGATTATAAAAGGCGCAGTTTCTAGGTGGCCTCGAGTACAGTACTTAACCAGAGCCAATATCAGATTCACTTCTGCTACACACAATGTGCATTACCAGTGCCCTTAAGGGATTATTTTCTGACACATTTCTGTGCGTAGGGAGTTTGAATGAGGCCTAATTCAGAGGTGAAATGATCTGTGAGGCCAATTGGTACTGGCTAATCTCCCCTCAGACAGGGATTGAAACAATGAGCGTCTCGTTGCAGGGGACAGGTGCTATCATTCACCAGCAAGGCTCAGAGGCGTGAGGCTCAGTTTACCCGTAATATGGTAGCCTCTGACTGGGCTGGAGACCTCTGTGTGTGTGTGTGTGTGTGTGTGTGTGTGTGTGTGTGTGTGTGTGTGTGTGTGTGTGTGTGTGTGTGTGTGTGTGTGTGTGTGTGTGTGTGTGTGTGTGTGTGTGTGTGTGTGTGTGTGTGTGTGTATACCTTTGAATGAGTGTTGTACAAACAGCAAAAGATGGAAAAAGTGACTTTTCTTTAATTCAGTTCTATGTAGTGTGATGAGTAGAGGGGAATATCAGTGGTGTGGGCAAATAGAGAGGCCTGCGCCGGGTGGCTGACAGGAGGGCCGATGGAGAGAGTTCACAGCTCTCTGACACGGGGTCTTTCCTCGCCAGCAACTACAAACTGTGACGAGGACAGATCCTGTCAGTGGATCCATGGAGCTGGAATTTCCTCACAAAACCTCAGGAAGCAAACTGAGGCCACTACAGATCCGCAACTACTGGAAGTGAACCCAGAAAGCAGCAGAGAGAACATGCCATGACTCTGAAGCTGGAGAGAGAGAGGGGGGGGTATCAATGTAAGAAGTAAGGGAAAGGTGTGAACTTTGGAAGTGGTGTGTGTCAGAACTTGTTAGAACCAAAGTGGTGTATTTCTGCGAGTGATTGCAGCAGACAAGTAAAGCTGTGAACTTGACTTGACTCCCCTTTCCTCAGTGTGTTGGAACGGTCTGAATCACATGCTCAGTTAAGGACAAGCTGGTGGTGCTGCTGGTGGGGGTGTTGATGGTGATGGTGGGGGTGGTGGTGGGGGTGGTGAGGGTGAGGGTGGTGATGGTGGGGGTGTTGATGGTGATGGTGGTGGCAGAGGGGGTGATGGTGGGGGTGGTGGGGCGTGGTGATGATGGTGATGTGGTGGTGGGGGTGATGGTGGGGGGTGGTGGGGCGTGGTGATGATGGTGATGTGGTGGTGGGGGGGTGATGGTGGGGGTGGTGATGGTGATGGTGGTGGGGGTGGGGTGGTGATGGTGGGGTGATGGTGATGGTGATGGTGATGGTGGTGGGGGTGGGGTGGTGATGGTGGGGGTGGTGATGTATACTTGGAACATTTCTCTCCTGTTGATCTCTCTGAGTTAACTAGAATTATTTCTTCATCTGGATCCTCTAGCTGTCTGTTAGATCTCATCCCAACTAAACTTTTTAAGGAAGTCTTCCCTTTAATTAATACTTCCATATTAGATCAGATCAACCTACCTATTGTAACTGGCTATGTACCGCAGGCTTTTAAAGTGGCTGTAATGAAACCTTTACTTAAAAAGACGACTCTTCATCAGCTGTTTTAGGAAACTACAGACCAATTTACAACCTGACGTTTATTTCTAAAATGCTTGAAAATGTTGTTGCAAATCAACGTTTTGATTATTTACAAAGGAATGATCTGTTTGAAGATTTTCAGTCTTTAGAGTTCATCATAGCACAGAAACAGCTCTGGTGAAAGTTACTAACGACCTTTTATTAGCCTCAGATAATGGACTCGTCTCTGTACTTGTTCTTCTGGACCTCAGTGCTGCTTTTGATACGATTGATCATACGATCTTATTACAGAGATTAGAAGACGTTACGAGGATTAAAGGAACTGCATTAGACTGGTTCAAATCCTACTTATCAGATAGATTCCAGTTTGTCCATGTCAACAATGAGTCTTCCAGACAAACAAGAGTTAGTTATGGAGTTCCACAAGGCTCAGTGTTGGGCCCAATACTTTTTACTTTGTACATGCTTCCATTAGGAGATGTCATCAGGAAGCACTGCATCAACTTCCATTGTTATGCAGATGACACTCAGCTATATCTTTCTATAAAACCAGATGAAACTAATCAGTTAGTAAAACTTGAAGCCTGTCTAAAAGACATAAAGGCCTCGATGACCAAAAACTTCCTGCTTCTAAATTGAGACAAAACAGAAGTTCTTGTACTTGGTCCTAAACACCTCAGAAACTCTTTCTGTAATAAGCAAATCTCCAGAACTGCCTTCTTTCATCAACGTAATATTAATCAAATCAGGAAAATCCTTCCTCAGCGTGACGCAGAAAAACTCATTCATGTGTTTGTTGCTTCTAGACTAGATTATTGTAATTCCTTGTTGTTAGGATGTCCAAATTACTCGTTAAAAACCTGCAGCTGATCCAAAATACTGCAGCAAGAGTACTGACGGGATTTAACAAGAGAGATCATATTTCTCCAGTTTTATCTTCTCTTCACTGGCTTCCTGTGAAATCAAGAATAGAATTTAAAATTCTCTTGATGACTTACAAAGCTCTACATGACCAGGCTCCATCATATCTTAGAGATCTTATAGAACCATATAATCCTGGCAGAGCACTTCTCTCTCAGTACGCTGGTCTACTTGTGGTTCCTAGAGTTTCCAGAAGTAGAATGGGAGGCGGAGCTTCAGTTTTCAGGCTCCTCCCCTGTGGAACCAGCTCCCAGTTTGTGTTGGAGGGGCAGAAACCCTCTCTAGCTTTAAGATTAGACTCAAAACGTTCCTTCGTGATACAGCCTATAGTTAGGGCTGGCTCAGGTAGACCTGAACCAACCCTTAGTTATGCTGTTATAGGCCGAGGCTGCTGGAGGACCTCGTTACATGCTGATCTTCTTTTCTTTCCTCCTACTCTTTAACTGACTCATACCTCACCATCTTCTTCTCTCCCATAGTTTCTTCTTATTATCTGTTGTCTCCATTCAGTTCCTTCACTCGTGTAGTTTCTGTTCTTTCTTTTCCAGATGTCCCGTCATGGAGCTGCATGTCTCTGCTCTGTGATTGTCGTCTCCACCAACAGTTCTTCTCTTCTATCTCTATGCTGTCCTTTTCTCTCTCTGCTCTCCGATTGTCGTCTCCACCAACAGTTCTTCTCTTCTATCTCTATGCTGTCCTTTTCTCTCTCTGCTCTCCTCTCACCCCAACCGGTTGAGGCAGATGGCCGCCCACCTCTGAGCCTGGTTCTGATAACAGATGCTCCGCCTACCTCTGATCCTGGTTCTGATAACAGGTGCTCCGCCCACCTCTGCTCCTGGTTCTGTTAACAGATGCTCCGTCCACCTCTGATCCTGGTTCTGATAACAGATGCCCCGCCCACCTCTGATCCTGGTTCTGATAACAGGTGCTCCGCCCACCTCTGATCCTGGTTCTGTTAACAGATGCTCCGTCCACCTCTGATCCTGGTTCTGATAACAGGTGCTCCGCCCACCTCTGATCCTGGTTCTGTTAACAGATGCTCCGTCCACCTCTGATCTTGGTTCTGATAACAGATGCTCTGCCCACCTCTGAGCCTGGTTCTGTTAACAAATGCTCCGCCCACCTCTGAGTCTGGTTCTGATAACAGATGCCCAGCCCACCTCTGATCCTGGTTCTGATAACAGGTGCTCCACCCACCTCTGATCCTGGTTCTGTTAACAGATGCTCAGCCCACCTCTGATCCTGGTTCTGATAACAGATGCTCCGCCTACCTCTGATCCTGGTTCTGATAACAGATGCCCCGCCCACCTCTGATCCTGGTTCTGATAACAGGTGCTCCGCCCACCTCTGATCCTGGTTCTGTTAACAGATGCTCCGTCCACCTCTGATCCTGGTTCTGATAACAGGTGCTCCGCCCACCTCTGATCCTGGTTCTGTTAACAGATGCTCCGCCCACCTCTGATCCTGGTTCTGATCACAGATGCTCTGCCCACCTCTGAGCCTGGTTCTGTTAACAGATGCTCCGCCCACCTCTGAGTCTGGTTCTGTTAACAGATGCCCCGCCCACCTCTGATCCTGGTTCTGATAACAGGTGCTCCGCCCACCTCTGATCCTGGTTCTGTTAACAGATGCTCGGCCCACCTCTGATCCTGGTTCTGTTAACAGATGCTCGGCCCACCTCTGAGTCTGGTTCTGTTAACAGATGCCCCGCCCACCTCTGATCCTGGTTCTGTTAACAGATGCTCCGCCCACCTCTGATCCTGGTTCTGTTAACAGATGCTCCACCCACCTCTGATCCTGGTTCTATTAACAGATGCTCCACCCACCTCTGAGCCTGGTTCTGTTAACAGATGCTCCGCCCACCTCTGATCCTGGTTCTGTCAGAGGTTTCTTCCTGTTAAACAATTGTTGAATTGTTGAATTGATGAATTGTTGAATTGATGAATTGTTGAATTGTTGAATTGATGAATTGTTGAATTGTTGAATTGATGAATTGTTGAATTGATGAATTGTTGAATTGTTGAATTGATGAATTGTTGAATTGATGAATTGTTGTATTGATGAATTGTTGAAATGATGAATTGTTGAATTGATGAATTGTTGAAATGATGAATTGTTGAATTGATGAATTGTTGAATTGTTGAATTGTTGAATTGATGAATTGTTGAATTGATGAATTGTTGAATTGATGAATTGTTGAATTGATGAATTGATGAATTGTTGAATTGTTGAATTGATGAATTGTTGAATTGATGAATTGTTGAATTGTTGAATTGATGAATTGTTGAATTGTTGAATTGATGAATTGTTGAATTGTTGAATTGATGAATTGTTGAATTGTTGAATTGATGAATTGTTGAATTGTTGAATTGATGAATTGTTGAATTGATGAATTGTTGAATTGATGAATTGTTGAATTGTTGAATTGTTGAATTGATGAATTGTTGAATTGATGAATTGTTGAATTGTTGAATTGTTGTATTGATGAATTGTTGAATTGATGAATTGTTGAAATGTTGAATTGTTGAATTGATGAATTGTTGAATTGTTGAATTGATGAATTGTTGAATTGATGAATTGTTGAATTGATGAATTGTTGAATTGATGAATTGATTAATTGTTGAATTGATGAATTGATGAATTGTTGAATTGATGAATTGTTGAATTGATGAATTGTTGAATTGATGAATTGTTGAATTGTTGAATTGATGAATTGTTGAATTGTTGAATTGATGAATTGATGAATTGTTGGTTTCTCTATATAATATTATGAAGCCTTGCTGTAACAACTTTAATGTGTTAAGTGCCATAAAATAACCTGTGTTGTGATTTGGCACTATATAAATAAAATTGAATTAAATTGATGGTGGGGGTGGTGGTGGTGTTGGTGGGGTGATGGTGGGGGCGAGGGGGTGGTGGAGTCGAGGGGGCGGGGGTGTGAAGACCTTTGAGGGTCCAAACTACTGGGGAGGCCGTAGGAAAGAAAGCAGGCTGGTCGGGCGTTGGGGACACCACCCTGTGGCTGGCATGAAATATGAACATTAAGATTTAAAGAAGTTCAATCTTTTAACTGACCAGACAAGGACTGAATAAAGTTTTCATCACCATTGCAGCAGCCGGCCAATCACAGAGTAGCTGGCCAATCACGGAGCAGCCGGCCAATCACGGAGCACGTTCAGCCAAACAGCATTAAACAGCGTGTAGACCTGCACATGTCCACCGCTGGTTATGACGTCCCCAGACTGAGGAGCAGCGTCGGCCATGAAGCTGTCAGGATGCTCAACTCTCTCCCCTTCACCACCCCCACCAGCACCATCATTGTACCCCACCCTCTCCCCCACTCTCTACCCTCTCCCCCACCCCTCTCCCATCTCCCCCACCCCTCTCCCTCACCCCCCACCCTTTCCCCTCTCCCCCCACCCTTCTCCCCTCTCCCTCCATCACACAAACACACCCGTATACAAATACTCAGGTATAATCTTGGCACTATGGATTATTGCAGTCAAGCGTCACTGTGGTTGTTGTCTGTTTTTATTGTTACATATTTATATTTTTCATGTTTTATCTTTATATTTTTATTGGGACTGTGAGAATCAATATTTCGATCTCTCTGTGTGTCTTGTACATATGGTGGATTGACGATAAAGTTGACTTTGACTAAGATACGTACAACAGGATATCCCTCACAATCAATGTTTTATGCTAATCAGCCCAAAAACAAAAGGGTGACACACTTCTTGCACTTTGCTGCAGCTTATGGTGGCTCATGCAATGTCTACGTCATTTAGAAATGTGTTGTGCTGTCACTGTATGATAGTGGAAGCCATCGCTGTACGCTGCACAGGATACAGGCTCAAGCCATTGGTTTGTAGTTCCTGGTTGGTTTTGGATGTTTGATTAACATCTCGGTTGCCTGGTCGGTTGGAACATAACGTTCCAGCATGTGTTCCTCCACATAACAGGGTTTCAAAGATGGGCTGAAACGTAGCTCTACAACGAACACGCTATATTACAATCAACACGGACTTTGTGGAAACACCAAGTCAATGTAGACTTTTTCTACCATCAACGTTAACCTGGCAGCCATTTCTGACCGGCAGTGCTTTAGTAGGGCAACACACACTTGTCTGTCACTTTATTAGAGAAACTCGACGGTTGCCATCAGAGTCTAAACCGACTTCCCATCCCGGCATGTCCCATCCGTTTCAGATGCATTTTCTCAGTCACCTTGTGAACCCTTGGGTCGGGTAGATGTGGAGGCTGTCCTGTTGGTGTTGGACCCGTGTACTCTCAGCTCATCTGGGATGAACTCAGGTTACTGATGAACTTCAAGGTCTCATTGTCATGTGTTTTTAACATTTTAGCTCCGTGTCATGTGTTCAAACCAAACCGGTCCAGCTAGCCTCCGCTAGGATTGTAAGTGCGTGACTATCCGTGGTGTTACGGTACGTTTCCTCCGAGCGACCAAAAAGGACCAAAAGAGACCCGACTTCACCAAATGGGTCATTTAATAGATCTATAACAAGTAGAAACTACATTATATTACTTATTATATGACATTCTATTCTAATTCTATATTCCCATTGAGGAGGTGGAGGGATATTTCTAGTGATGAGCAGGGTGTGATGTAATGATGATTTGTTCCAGATGTTCAGTTGACCAATCGGATCTCTGGGGCGGAGCTACTGGTTATATAATCCCCGTTTAAGAACACTTCTCTCCAGGGCGTGTTCAACTACATGCTGGGTCTCACCGCATCCTCCCACAAGGTTGTACAGTTTGGACGTTGCTGTGCTCACATGCATTTCTGGTTGCAGTGGCCTGTGATGGACCTTCTACCTGTTGGTGAATGGCAGTTGGCCAATACGTGTGTCTGTATTTTCTGATAACAAGTGAATACTTGAAAGACAACTTAAGGTTATGACCATAACCCCGGTTCTCTGATAACATAAGTGAGGTATCTCAACAGTCCATTCTCTTAAGGAAGAGGATGACTTGTTAAAATGGCTCATGATGCAGCGTCTGTCTTGTATGTAATGAGAGGACGCCCCGCCCCCTGGACATTAGCATCACCATGGTCAGCCAATGGAGGCTGGCGTACTGAAATAAAAGCTTCTGAGGGCTACGCAGACGAGTTATGATTGTAACCTTTAGTTTTTCTGGCAGACCATCACACTGTGAGTGTGTGGAAGAGACACAGTAAAGAACATATCACTGCTCATCATGAGACTGTATGAGTGTTTGTGTGCGCTGGACTGTGACTGTGTGGAAGGTGTGTTGTTTCTCAGCCGGCCTGATGACCTGAGAGCACTCAGTCTCAATCAGACCCATGTTGATTTTGCACTGCATTCTTCCACGAGGCTTATTTTTAGTTGACAGGGAACAAATCTGGACTCTCTGCCTGTGATTCTGTGATTTTTGGGTCTGCTCCCTCTCAAAACATGAGTGGAAAAAAAGGATGCGGGGCCAAACAGGCTGTTAGACTCGTGCTTGTTTTAGCTCCCGAGTCTATAAAAAAAATGACAGGATTTGTAATTATGACTGTGCATGGAGAGGCTCCATGATAGGGAGCTAACTCACTAACTACACACTGCTCCCACATCAATACTGATGAAATAAATTAGAGACCTTTCACAGCAGATCTCACACACAGCACCTGATTGGACGTGTCATAATAAAGTCATTCAAGTTCATGAAAAAATAATACAAATTAAAAGAAGAATCAAATTGCATACCAATGCTTAATAAAAACAATAACATTTGAAGGCTACATCAGACTTAAGTTTTAGATTACTCCACGGTGGAGAAGAGGTGCTGTTGCTCATGTTCTGAATTTGTCCTTGTCTGAATTATAGGGCCCAAAGAAATCGTTGCATGCTGTACAGATTACAGAACCCACTGAGGCAAAATTGTGATATTGGAATGTATAACAAAAAATAACTGTTTTCACAGAATTAGTTTTTGATGATAAGACTATGTGTACACATCCATATTACCCACTTCGGAAGCCTGTGCTTAGATATAGTGGTGCTTTGGGCTGCTGATGTCACATGAAAGACGATCACATCATGAACCCAGAGGGACACTCGATGCCAACAGTCCACTCTTCTACCACTAACAAATCTCAGCCACAAACACTATATACGTCTCCATAAAGTTACAAAACTATTAAGATTCATGTCAAGCATCCTCACATATCAGCTGTGCATTTATTAATTATTATAATTGTGTGGAGGTTATAGTTGTTCCATGCAGATGTTGAGATATTGACATGCTGGTGGCCAAAGAAAAAAAGACCTGTAAAAGAAGCTGCCATTCATTCATCGGTCAATCTAATGTTTGCTGAGACGTTTCAGTCTGGAACAAAGTGTGAGACGTGTGAAAGACCAATCAGAGGTGGGGAACTAATGAAGTCAAAAACTTTACAACACTATGAATTTCCTCGATAATTCTCTGACGCAGCCACACCTTTGAGCATTTTGATTACGAAAGAAAAGAGACCAGAAAAAAATTAAACAAATGGTACATACAACACATGGGCAGCTACTTATAACATACACAAAAAAATCCTGAAGCACCTCCCCTTCAGCTTGACTCTATGAACACTGACCTGCTCGCCATGTTCCACTCCAGGGCCGGGTTCTGGGAGCTCCTCTCACTCTCTGCTGATACGCCCCCTTTGTTTCCCTCCTTCTCCGGCTTGAGCTGCTCCCACTGAGCGGTTCCGATGTTGATGGACTGGAGGTCGACCTGATACTGACGGTCCTCCACCTCTGATCCGGGGTCACGCAGGATGCCGAGGTTCAATGCACGTCTAAAGAGAAAAGAAAGAAAAGCTTGCATCACTGAACACATTCGGGTTTACTTGTTTACTTTGTGTAAATTTGTACAATGTAATTTAAATTAAATCTTAGTTGTGTAATATGATATATGTCAGGAGGCAGTGCACAAGCCACATTCAATAAGAAGGCGCCTAATTCCAAATAAATAGGTTTTATTTATTATTATTATCATAGCAGTCACAATGGGTCATGCTGTACTCATCACAGTCAGTTAGGATGAAGCACATGACTCCAGGTGTGCACCAGGTGGTCACCAGTAAAGATGTCCTGGCCCAGGCTCCAACCTCCACAACTGGCTCTGGCCTTCTGTCTTCTCATGATTCTTACAGGGTGATGTGTGACTAAACCAAAGCCTCTGGTACGTGTACATCCGTGTCAAATAAATAACCCCACAGGCTTCAGGTGAAATCATTTGCTTTTTATAAAGTCCTGATTTATGCCAGCGTATCGTTGGCAGTAAACGTTGCTTCGACCCTGGCTGGACAGCACAGTAGTCTGAAGACTGGCTCCGACTGCCTTTGGCTTTCTATTTCTGTCTCCAGAAACACAGGACCGCTGCAGTATACACAAACTGTAATATGGTAGTAGAGATGTGGAGATATGTCAGGAGTGGGCAGCGTTACGTCTCCAGTTGAACTGCTACAATCAAGTGAGCAAACACTCCCCCATCAGCGCCAAGAAAAAGTGATGTCATCTATTTTGCCTTTGAGAGACAAGATCCTGACGAATTCATGAGGCAAAAGGAATAATCAAAATTCAACATCTGCATATGACATCAGGGCTTTCGGTCCGTTATGATATGTTTATTTGTGCTGGTTAATTCAAATGAGAGCTTAAATGGTATAAATAAGGGCTTAAAATGGCTACAGATGTAGCGGCAGCATGAGTAGTTTTATTTGTTTCGGCAACGTCAATGGCAATTTTCATATAGCGTTTCCCTTCGCTAGCCGTACTGGAGAGCTTTCTACCGGAGCGTGATGTTATGACAATAAGCACCAAGTACAAAAACAATGGCAATGGGAGATCAGAGGTGTATAACTGGATTTAGCTGGATTTGTTGACATACAAACAAGTGAAACAGATCCTCAATCAACATTTGGAACCACATTTATCAACAGAGGATAATATAAATCAAACCAAGAGCTCTGTAAGATTTGGGTGGGATGTGTCAGTCTAGATTCATTAGTACTTTTGTAACAGTACCTCCATCACCCTCCCCAACCCTAAACTGTATTTTTCACATTAAACAAACCACAGTTACCTCATGTGCTTTCCAAATTATCTCTTAACTTCAGCTTATTTAGGAGACTCTCTTACTCATAATCAACATAACACAGGAGTCTGCAGCCAAGTCTCTGCATTGCTGAGCTGCAGGGTCATCTCCAATGACATAAATAAATATGATAAACATTTGTCTTGGTCATGCCGCTAGTGGAAACCAGTGTGATTTAATATCAAAAGACATATTTCAGCAAATCGCAGGAAACGAGAGAGCTTCATTTCTGACAAATGAGGAGGGGAGGAATTTTGGAAGTTCCCCTTGGGGTGCAATAATAATTGAAGCCAGATTTTCTTGTTGTACATGTGGGGGGAAAACACTGGCGGTTTGACATATTTGATTGGTCATGTGAAGACCACACTGCTTGGCCAAGAGGAATCAGAGAATGCCTTGGGAACGCGCGGCCCTCGTGCTGCCCACCATCTACACGGACCAACTAAAAACATACCGAGCGAGGCAGGTGGAACACGCCCTTCTGCTGCGTCTCACATGCCATTATCAGACATCTGCCTGCCACTGCTGGGTGGAAAATATGGAGGAAAATGAAAATAACAAGTCATAAATGACATGCTTTCGCAGATGAGGAAGGCGAGGAGGGAGAGAGAGAACGGGACATTTTTCTCAAACACAAGTACTTCGTTTTGCCCTTGTTCCCGAGCCAACCTTATTTTAATTGCAGGAAAAGACCACAGAAACATTATTTTTTACGACAAAATTCTGCTATTTATAAAAACGGATCAAAAGCTCTGCAGTAAGAATGTTCTGTTTCACGACGTTCATGGCTATTATTTTAAAAAACATTTCTCCCTCTTCTGACACAATTTAAACCCAATTTGAGTCCGAAAAGCCACTGGGCCGATTTCACATCTGAAATATGAGGGCCCCGATCCAACATTATTATGGCTCACAGTCAAACCCTCCACCCAATTCAAGCCCTCCAGTGGGAAACAGCAGACAAAATAGTGAAGACATGGCAGCGTTATGCATCCGGTATGCAGGACTTTGGAAAAACAAATGATGTAGCAAACACCTCCGAACAGGAGATACTCACACACATTTACAAATGGGCCATTAATTGCATGTTATGTTCCTCTGTTTAGCATTCCTCAGATCTGAGTGAGCCGGGCCGAGCATCAGTCATGATTTGTGTTATTAAGTAAATGTGTGGGACGACTGAGTGCTTAACATGTAGCAGATTTAGGATTGTGTGCCGAAATGGCAATAAGATTCAAGACGGAACCCACATTAGCTAATGCATATGTATATAGTGATAAACAGCAGAAAAGCTCATGCAAATACACACGGCTGCTGCATGCCATGGAGGTATTAGGTGTAAGCACTGAGGGATTTACTTTCCTGCTGCAGACGACTTTGAAGCAACATCCAGAACTCGCCTGATAGGAAAGAGTGATTCGTAAGAAAAATAAAGTGAAATACATACAGAGACAAAGACGCATATTAAACAGAGCCAAGAGGTGAATAAGTAACAAGGCTCACTGAAAAAGAACGAAAGTGGAATCTTGGGAGAGGCTGATTACCACGCTGAGGGTTTGAAGGCTAACTGCGGTTCAAGGTTGTAAAACAAACCGCAGTGGGATCTGGTTGAGGCTCAGGGCCCGGTGGTAGGAGTGTGGGAGCGCTGAAGCCTCTTCCTGAGGGCCCTGTGGGGCAGAGTGCATCGTGGCCCCTGGCTGTAAATGGTGTCTCCCCCCCCCCGTCCCCTGGCCTGTCCCCGTCCCACGCCCCGGCCTGTCCCCGTCCCCGCCCCTGGCCCCTGGCCAGCAGGGCAGGAAACACCAGGGTAATACCAAGCGCTGCCGGCCTCTGGATCTCGTCACTCTGAAACCAGCAACCTGAACCCGCAACCCCAGACCTGTTTTTCACTCCATCTCCCCAACAATCACATGCGATATATGTCTCCTCACATGTCCAACGGAGGCAGCAGTGTATGTGGGAGTGTGTGTGCACGAGACTGCGGGTGTGTGTGTTGAGAGAGATGGGGCCCTCGGCTCCGGCTCTCCTGATAGAACAAACATACTGACGAGAAATTTCATTGAGATCTCAGGCTTCATTCAGCCAAGTCAAGCTACATTAGGTTTGTACTCAGATGTTCTATGTTGACTTTGTTTTGAGCACAAACCAACTACTGTATATCTGACTTGAAGGAACACATGCTACGTAAAATACAAACGGTGCATGTCTCGCTGTGTCATTTAATTTGGTCTAAACCGCTTTCTCAAAAGTTAAAGAAACATCCAAGAGGCAAAGAGTTTCTGTGAGACCAGAATAAATAGTGTCACTCATCCATCCATTCTGAGAACGAGCGTGTTCAGTTGAGGTTTTGACGTTCTTTGTGGCTCCAAATGTTATTAGCCGAACAGCATTAGCACCCAGCAGCGCCTTCATGCTATTTCTGCTGTGGAGAAGCCAACGCTGCACAGTGGCTTCTCAATCAGCTCGCCACGACTCCCAGCGGCTTAAAGCCGAGTCCCACTGGGCCCGTGTGTGTGCCGAGGGGGAATTCATACGCATTATGATTCATGAAACTTGCAATTACTTAGTAAGTTAAGCACCCCTGCCTACGGTGGTCTGCTCCGAGTTGCCAGAAATTCGGCAACTTCTGAGCTGTGGATTTATGACCCCAGTCAAGTCCAATTGCTGTTAATTTGCATCGACCAATTACAGTAATTAAGGCTCTGAATTAGAGCGCCGAGCAGCGAAAGACTGAGGGGGGAAAATGATGTTGTGGAACAAGGCGAGTCAGCAGAATTTAAGACCCTGTCACGGAGAAACTATTATGCCACTGCTGCTAAAATGATTTTTGATGACTGGAGCTTTTTTCAACAGGAGTCAAATACAGTCACAAAAACAACAAAATATCCAGGAAAACAAAACGGCTCCAAATTTGTCACACTTGGCAAAAACAAGATAATTACTTGTGGGTGTTTTAAGCCGAGTACAACGATCTGTACTTCTTTGTCAAAGGCACAATATGCACAAAACACAAATTGCCGTTTTCCCGAAGTGTGTCTTTGATGTAGTGACAACTTCCTGAGACAAAAACTCAATTATCTGTTCTCTTTAACCCAACAGCATGACTCATCTCCACTGCTGCTCCCAACAGAAGCCTGTTACTCATTAGGCTGATTGCACTTTAAAGACACTCCACCGATTATATCATATTTACACAAGTTCTTCGGAGGAAACTATTACTTCTATATACAATACAAGCAGGGCTTAGCTGGAGCTCCACCACCCTCATGACAGCGGTGCATGATAATAGGGAGTTAAGAGGACGCATTACAGAAGACGGCCCACTGTTTACAATGACATGGTGTATACTAAAGTCCGTGTTTGCGCTTTGATTTCAACATATCTTAATTACAGGAGTCATTTATCTCCCGTGCAGTTTACATGTCAGCGGAGTTCTATCGCTGTAAACACGGTCGGTGTTCGGCGTGAAGACATGTGCTCCCCATGACGGCCTGTTAAAGATGTCAGTCTGGCCAGTGTAATTTATAGACTCATCACGCACTCATTGAGAATCTGCTTCTTACATCAGACCTCCATGTTGCTAAAAAAAAAGCCATGTGTGAAGACTGAGCAGATATTTCATTTGGCTTCAGTGGATGCGTGTTTCATGGAATTCACACGCCAGCGACGAGACAAATTAAACTGCTAATCGTTCGTTATATTCCGTGATTCATTGTGCAGTAAAAACATACATTTTGCTTCAGTCACATGGTGAATACGGACTCATTTATTAACACGTTATATCAAAAAGCATTTTTAAAGTAATATATATCCCATATCCTTGGCTGGTCATCAGTCACAGTGTTGATGCAACTCCAAACTTACTTTTCAGACTGAAGGACTCTGCAGTTTGTCCAGGCACTGCAAGGCCCATTTATTGAAATGCACAGATGTCGTCCTCATCCTCACTGCTTCTGTTCTGCCTTGCCTTACACATGCACACACACGTGCACACGCACACACACAGACAGAGTTTGCCTGGTCTGTTTAGCTTTAACTGGGTTATTCTCCTGCTTGAGTGTAGCTCGCAGCATGGAACATTCCTGGATAACAGAGAGCGTTTTTCACCAGCTTTCTACGGGCACTGACTTCTCATTGGATTTCTTCATGCAGTCGGTGATTCTGCACTGGATCTACTGAGAAAGGCCCCATGGCTCCTCATTTTAGATCAACCGATGTTGTGGCTACTGCTAAAAATCTCCAGCATGTCTGTGTGTGAGCATCAGTCCGTCCTAGATCTTCTTCTATAACATTTGTTATAATATTTGAAGCTGCTGCTGAGAAATACTACGAGTCCTCTGTGTGTGCACATCCCCGTGGGTCGAAGCTACCATTTCTCCCATTAAACTGCGAGGACCAGTGTTTGTGAAATCACTTCCTCCACTGGCGGCTTCAGATCTGATATGCTTCCTCCCTGCTCTGAAAGTGGACATAGAGCTGCTTTTATAAAACATGTCAGTCAGAGCTCCAGCAGCGGGTCCCTGATGCAGAGGTGTGAAGGGAATGCCTCGCTGACTTTCTCAGACCTCAGATTGAAACCAGATTTGTGTCCCCACCAAGCAATTTCGCAATGATGTAATCCCATCGCCATTTTAATTTGAGAAGCCTTATCTTTATTAATCACCAAACACATGCGTGGAAGAGATTATTCATAACTGGCTGCAGTAGGGAACATGGCAGGGGCAGCCCAGGATCTGGCTTGCCCTCATACGCAGTCATTTTCATCAAGCTAAAGTAGAACAGGCCCGTACCTCAATGCTACATTTACACTAATTAAAGGAAAATAATCCTTTCACTGGAGGATGATTCCAGATCCAAAGTCTGTCCCAGGTCTCTGGTAAGACACTCACAGTGTTCACTGGTCTGACTA
Organism: Brachyistius frenatus; assembly: GCF_029030835.1. Lineage (NCBI taxonomy): Eukaryota > Metazoa > Chordata > Actinopteri > Embiotocidae > Brachyistius > Brachyistius frenatus. The sequence continues at coordinate 152,409 of NW_027210888.1, forward strand.
TAACTGATGCAGCGTGAGCAATAATGGAACCGCTGCAATTCATATGTTGTACCAAACATGTTCAGATTGTCACAAAATACATGGAGTGTTTTTCTCTTATCATTTTTAAATCTTAAAAGTGTTGAGTAGAGATCACTGCACACCATCAGAACATCTCGGACAGAACTGTACGAACGTTCTGCATTAAACCCAACGTGATCGAGGGCTCGAGTCTCCGATCGAACGTGAGATCCCTCAGACCATTCCTGGTGATTTACTCCTGCACATAAATTGTTCAATTCGTGCTCCGGCAAGGAGGGTGTTTTATGGAGCTGTAAAATTAGGCTCATTTTATGGATCCAACAGCATGATCCACTACTGTTTTTTCCACTTGATATTGATTAAGCGGTTCAGTATTGCCAATCTGGTTCCCATTAGTGAACACACAGGCGTGTTGTGTGTATTTTTGGAGATGCTCATTTTTATCTGTGAAAATGAGGGACTTTGGCAGAGCACTTTGAAGTTGATTACACATTGTTTACAGCAATTATTGAATTCTGACAAATGTTTAAAACAACAAGATTACATATCAAGGCCCCATCTCTCTTCGGATAAAGAATAAAAACTTTCCTAAACAAAGTCAGGGGAATGATGGCCATATTTGATTAGGCTAACGTATGCTACAGGTTAGGCAGACAGGCTGAACAAACATGTAATCCGATAGCTAAAACAGTAGGTCCTTGTCACTGACGTTTGCCTCGACCTTAAACAACATTTTGTTCTAATTCGAACTTCTTTCCAGCAAACAAAAAGCCGGAATGAAACTAAATACAACAACTTGCTGCTGGAAGCTCCCACATAATGGAATTAAAAACTTATGTCTAAATCACAAGCTTTAAGGAGAGACAGGTCGGACTTTGAGAATACGAGAGCAGCTTAAAAGCCCTGGTGCTGCCCGTGAGTACGGGACTACGAGCGCTTTCTCATGAGATAGTTGTCCAAATACTTTTATGTCAGCAAGCAAAAACAGCATAAAATAATTACAATAATCTGGGGCACACATGCTTCCTACATCAGCTAATTCTTCCTCCACTGTGAACGACCCCGGAGCCAATGTTTATAATTGTGTAGCGGATCTCGAATTCATCCAGACCTCCGAGTGTATTTATACAAAGTGACATTTCTATACAGGAGATCCCCCCCCCCCCCCCCCCAACTGACGAACTCGCATGCGGCAATGAACTCCTGTGCTTATCTAACTCTACCGGGGATGCTGTTGACTTGGGGAGGGAGGAGAGAATGGAGAAAAGGTACAGAAATGGGGCTGAGATTTATAGCAACATGTACAATCAAAAGGAATAATAATGGACATGTAACACACTTGATGTAAAGGAGGAAGGTTCACACTAAGATTAATGCAATTTAGCTCCGAGTCAGGATTTTTTTTGGTTTTTAGTAAAAACTGGAGCAAAAGAAAGGTTGGATGAAGTGATATAAAATCCAGCTCTAAGCTCTGAGGATCTTTTTTCATTGCAGGTATTTTGGCTTTTGAAGGTAGGAAACACTAAGATGACACGTGAAAAGAGATATGGTGTAACTGGAACCATCCAACAGGTTCTCAGAGACCTGCAGGAAGTTAGAAGTGGAATAAAGGCTGCGTTCAATTCGCCTCATATCTGACATGTGCAGTGACAGTGTTCTCTGAGAATCAGCCTGAGAGTTGGCTGGCGATGCACCTTGTTCCAATAAGGACAAAGATCCATGCACAATGTGACAACCACAAAACAGAGAGAAGCTGAGGGAGATAAAAAAAAAAATCATGGAGAGGACAGAGATGAAGTAGTAAGATTTGACTCCAGTAAACATGAAACAGTGCATGACACACACACACACACACACACACACACACACACACACACACACACACACACACACACACACACACACACACACACACACACACACACACACACACACACACACACACACACACACACACACACACACACACATCTGTGGATGACAACCTGCATAAATAGTTTCTGATGCTACACCTCACACCTCTGTTGCTTGTTTTCTATTCTCTCGTTTTTATTCCTTCAGGTTAACTTTACATGAAACCTTTTCTTCTAATCTTTTAGTCCTTCACTCTCGCCTCCCTCTCTTAATATCTGATTCCTTTTCCCTCCCGTTTCTTCTCCTGCCAGTCAGTGTTTTGGTACAGTGACTTGGGAACAGTGAGAAGGAAGTGGCCCCTGCAGGCCAAGCTCCTGACAAACCACAACTCTAAACAGACAGTGCTGTGAAAATATGGCATTCAAACAACACGATGCCAAAACTTCTGACCACCACGCCGACATCCAAACAGCTGCAGGCACTAAGAACATTTAATGGGAAACAAAACAAAGAGAAAGAAACGGATAGAAGAAAGGGACAAAATAAAAAGAGAAGTAGCGGGAAGGGGAAGAGGGGTGAAAATCAAAAACATGCAACGTAGATCTTCAGCAGTGTCTGTGTTGAACTGGAGACTGGACTCAGTTTTATTAGGACGAACTGAGAGAGGAGAAAGACATGATGCTAACACCACAGCCTCCAGTGAGGAACACAGTATATCCCCTGTACAAGTCCTGAAAGCACGTTGTGTAGTAGGAGGCTGAAGGGAGAGACCGAGGACCCGAGTGATGGTTTAGGAAGGAAGGAAGGAGGGGAACAAGTAGTGCTTCTGTTGAGCAGAAAATCTGTACAGAAAACAGTCCAGGTGTAAAGAATTAGAGGACTCGGCACATCAAACGGGGCTGTGCACTGCCTCTTTCCTGCAGCCCTGGTGGCAGGAAATGCTCTACAGCATCCTGTGAGCTGACCAGAGAGTGAGAATGACAAGAGGGAGCAACAAGGAGCCCAAATAAAGTGGGAAGTGAGGAACAGAAGAGGGCAGATGTAGAAAATGTTCAACAACATCCTGCAGAGAAGAGGGAGATTAGTGGAGGGAGCACATGGGGAGAAACAGGAGAAGGAGGGAAACAGAGGATATTCTGTAGAGAGAACGGGACAGAGAGGAAGGTCGGAAAAGCTCCAGAACATTCAGAGAAATAACCGGGCAGTTTAGTGGAGGGGAGGAAGAGAATTAGATGTTCTAGTGTTTCAAATACACAGACTAAACGCTGCCATCAAACAGACTTGGGGGGGGGGAACTGGAACTGTGGTTTCTACAGCACCTCTTTTTGCATTCTTCATATGGGATGGAAATAAAGTAAAGTTGGTTCAGCACGTCAATCAATCCAGTCCACTTGGACCATTGTACTATTGGACTGAGCCTGTGAGGGTTGGGTAGGGAGGGAGAAGAATTAATTGTGGGCAGAAAAACATGAATTTAATGACAAAAAGCACAGAGTGGACCAAAGTATTTGGTCGGCAATAACATGCTCCAAGAGCTTGAAAATATGTGTTCTTTTCTCCAAACACACACTTTGAAAATATCAGCTCACCATAAACTGAGCAGTGATGTTTATGTGTGGCAGAAAACACATGCTGTGCTCAGTGTGCCTGAGTGTTTGTGCATGTCGATCCCTCTCCGTACAGACTGGGATGACTTGTCTCCGTGTGCTGTCTGTCCAACATGTGTCTGTCAGCTGGATCTCCCCCTCAGCCTTCTGCTCCCAGAAAAAACTCTTATGTGGCTTTTAAATGCAAACAATATCAGTCCATTACCCGGCTGCACATAATGTGAGACCTTAAAAAAAAAAACTCCTTTCAAAGCTCTTCAAATGCCTTCTCAGTTGTTAGAAGAGGAGATGGAAAAATATGAAGGGGGGACAGTGATGCTTTAAACACCGGCTCCTCATCATGAGGGAGGAATGGAGGGCCGTCCTGCCAAAAGTTGGACATTTCATTTCAGCATAAGTATATGGAGCGAAGCATATTTGGTCGAGTTAATAATTTTTGCCCCAGTTACATGTGCGTAACCAGAGCTGTGCGATGATAAATTGACAGGGCGGGGTGCTGATTGGAGAGCTGTTGTGCGTGTGTTTGTGTGTGTGGGATAAGTTATGGAGAGAAGAAAGGGGACCACCACAGTAGAGTTGTCTACACGGTGGCTTCACATTTCCCTCAAACCTGCAGCTGAAGTAACATGACTGACGTTCACACACACACACACACACACACACACACACACACACACACACACACACACACACACACACACACACACACACACACACACACACACACACACACACACACACACACACACACACACACACACACACACACACACAGCACCCTGTTGTACAGCTGGCTAATCTTGATCCTATGAAGGAAAGCTGTGGCGAGTTCAACTCAATACACACAGCTCGGAGTGTCACTTTGTCTGTGGCCGCATGTGTCTGATTGAAAGTCTACAGACCAGAGTATGATACCTGCAGGTAAACATTCATAATAACTTAATGACATTCACAAAAACACTAAACATGAGAGGGATCAGCACTCAAACTACATGCAGCAGCTTAAATACATACATGTGTTAAATCACACTGCAGGATCTGTCAGGATTGGTACAATGGAACTACCTCAGGACCACAAAAACATATTGCATTGGTTTATTTGACAAAAATATTTGTGTGTTTGGCAAGCCAGTCTAAAAGTGGGGGGGGGGTTAAAGAAAGGTAGATGGACAAATCAAAAATGTACTTAAAAATGTACATTAAATGAACTCCAGTATTCTTTATTGAGCAGTATGGAGTAAAAGAAAGAGCAAACTGGTAAAAAGCAGGAGGAGGATGACAGCTCAGAGCCCACTTTAGTGCCAGCCTCTGCTTCTTTCAAGTCTGGTTGGGCCTCCTGGGGTTGTAATGTGCCTCTTGTTACACAAGCATTAGGCAATTATGCCACTGGTTTCTCATTGGCTTCCCAGAGCCACAGAAGAGCTTGTGGCTTCACACATGGACATTTGAAAGCATCTGCACATTCCTTCTTTCTTGAGGTTGACTTCTTTTTTTCTCTTTCGTACTCTCAATTGCCTCCGCTATGGTCTGATGTTCTACTGTGAAGCCTGCTGATAACTCTGCTCTTTGGCAGGAGATTACTGACCACACACACACACACACACGCACACACACACACACACACACACACACACACACACACACACACACACACACACACACACACACACACACACACACACACACACACACACACACACACACACACACAGATATACATGGATAAATGCCTCCAATAAGTTAAATAATGTGTGTAATGTTTACAACTGGTTGATTTTAGACAGACACTCAGTATTTAGGTTTTTCTTTCCACTCAAAAACTATTACAATTCACTGAAACAGCACCACACATTGCTCAAACTATTCTGTATATTTTGCCCTGGAACTAGACTGCTGCTGACTGTAACAGCTCTACATTGTGATTCGATGCCTCGATGCTTCAACAGCTCTCCCTCCACATTCATCATCCAAGACCTCGATGTGCATCTTGACATATGGCTCATGTTCAGCTATTTCCATGAGACACACTAACTATCAATACTGTATTCCCAAACTCCCCCAACAGTCCACCTGGCCTGAGCTACTGCTGCGTGCCCGGCCAATCAGAGGCTCCCTTCTGGTGCAATGACAGCTTCAAACCGACCACGCAGGATGCCAGAACATCAACATGTCATGAGCAGAGACAAAAGGAACTAAAACACAATCATGCACAAGGCTGGGGTCTGACTACACACATGGACACACACACCAAACATATGCACTTACAATTTCAAACTCACTCACTAACATGCACACACACACTCACACACACTCACACACACACACACTCACACTCACACACACACACACACACACACACACACACACACACACACACACACACACACACACACACACACACACACACACACACACACACACACACACACACACACACACACACACACACACACACACACACACACACACACACACTCACGCACGCACGCACGCACGCACGCACGCACGCACGCACGCACGCACGCACGCACACGCACACACACACACACACACACACACACACACACACACACACACACACACACACACACACACACACACACAGCGCACTTTGACAGGGTAACACCGGTAGAGTGAGTGTATCGCAGGCTGCAGTGGAGCACAGAGCTTCCGAGGTTGGATGTATTCTTAGAACCCTGATATCCTGCTTCAGGATGAACCATTCACACACAGGCACCGTCCTGGAGGCTGGAGCCCTGCGGCCCTGCGGTCGACCCCCGGATCAGGCCCTTTTATGAGTGAGGGACAGCTGAGGGGTGATCCCTACTGCCTCTGTCAGCATGCATCCCGACCTGACTGACAGCAGCATGCCAAAACACAAGAGCCGTTTCCGGGAAGTTCTGAATGAAGGTCTGTCACCTCGAGTGCCACCGAACAAGGCGTACAGGACCAACAGCAACACACAGATGATGAAGGGGAAAACAAGGAAAAGGAAAGGCCGTTGTTGGGAATCTGTTCCAGCTTTGCATTAAGTTTAATGAGTTCATCTGTTCTGCCAGCATCTTACCAACAACCTGCTCTTACTTTAATTAAAAGGGTTTGTCTTCCAGTAGGAAGGACAACGTGCACGGTGGTTATTCTCTAACCTGCAGGTGGTGCTAGAGAGACGGTAACTGTGATACATGGCCACACTTACAAGAGCACCACAAGCAGCCCTTGTGGAGTCCCACATTTAAATAATATAAGAAACATTCAACTATTAAATGAATTAAAAGGGTCCAACCAGCAAACTTCAGGGCAAGCTGTCCAACCTGTTCTGTGATCATTCGGGTACAAAGTAAACAATTTGAGCCAAACAGGCAATGAGACTGGTGTAAAATCCTCCTCTCCTTATGGATGATAGATGTTCATACATAATGTCCTGGATATCCATCTAAAAGTTGGACCAGTGTGTCGGACCTTTGCTTCCAAAGACAAATGGACCAGCATTGCTATCCCAACAGCCCCTCCACTATGTGCCAAAGAGAGAGAGGGAAAAGAAGTTGCGGTTTACTTGTTTGATTTCCCCGTGGTGAGTCCTGATACCCCCTCCTCTCTCTTCTGTCCTCATATACATAAAACGGCCATAAAAATGTATAGCAGGGCCCAGGCGGGGGTTTTCTCCCTCCTAATCCCCCTAAACCTCTAACTGCAGGCCGAGGAATACAAGTGTTGTGGTGCAATCTTCTCAGAGCGCCGCAACTGAGAATAACATCACAAAGGCCACAGATATTTATGGAATGAACCACAGGCTGTACACAGAAGTCAGCAGACACCACAACACAGCACACAAGATGCTGTATACAGCTCCCTGCTCATACACAACACAAGACACTGCCAGCTGAACTCAAAGTGTAGAGCTGTGGTCAAAAGCTCACCGATGATGGCTCAGTGGAATTAGAGGGACAGACAGAGAGATGACACAGCGTAATGCGTAGGTAGGATAAATCATTGATTTGATTTCTAACGATCTGTTCACCAGCCTGCGGGGCGGCGTGAAGTATACCCTGAAGAAGACAGATAGCCTTGTAGTTTGGCAGGCTGGATTGAACAGCGCGGTCAGGTACTGGTTCACAGATCAAAGATCAAATCCACTAACATTCATTTGGTTTCCTCTCTTCTGCTCTCGTAACATTAGCTCTGCAAACACAAACCCAGTCTTCCCCTCTCTCTTACGGTTTTAGTGGCAAACAGAATTTTCTCCCTTTCCAGGAAACCAGCTCTCATGTTATATGATATGTTTGCTATATTATCTGGTAGACGGAGAAATCTTTCAATCACCCCAGTTCCCACAGAAAATAACGACAAATATCGCTTTATCTCGAGAAAAAAGACGTGAAGGGGGAAATAATCCGCCTCTAAGCCACGGCAGTATTCAGTGGCTGAACCTAAACTTCCTGTTCACATTACAACATGTTGTCTGAGTACCGTTTCAACATGAGCCCTTCTGAACCCACTCCCAGTCTCATCTGTCAGCTCTGTGCAGGCTGTCCTGTCCGATTCAAAACATAAATTCTGGTGCAAACTTTAATAAAAGGGAGCATATGATTTACTCTGGGTAGTGTCTGTCCCCATTTTTAAAACAATTTGATGTTGCATTAATCCTGAGTGTCAAGGCGATGTGAAATATGTCCTCTGCGTTTACCAGCACCAGGTGTTTCATTTGCTGGAATGACAAAAAACAATGTTTATTCTGGCTGAGCCTCAGATCGCTGCTTATTTGATCTTCTTTCTCTTGAGAAGAGAGGGAGAACGTGGATGTACATCTGAAGTAGAAGAGCTCTCAAAGAAAGGCAGAGAAACAAATGGCGCTCAATGATTTACAGTTGAGCAGGAAAAGTCTCGCTCTAATCATTCCACTTGGTCGTCTCCCTCCTCGGCCTCCCAGGTCCACACAGGACACAACAGGATTGAAGCTCCAGAAATGTTTTGCACTATTAGCCCCTTTACCTCCGTGTGACTGCTGGGTGGGTCTGCTGCGGGGCTCTTCTGTTGGCTGGCTCAGCTTCAACACACTCTCATGGCTCTGAGCCATTTTCCTGTTTCTGGCCCGAACAGCTTAGATTGACTACTGAAGTACATTATGATGATTGAACATTTACTTTTAACACACTGTAACAGTACTCACTTTGAGATAGTCATACAGTATCAAAAGGGATTGCTATAAAAACTAATATTTAAGTCAGTCATAAAAGGAGCAGTAATGACATCAATATAGACACATGAACAAACTAAAAGATCACAACAGCTAGTTATCCAAAAAAAGGAGCAAAGCAATTAAAGAGATTTATTCAGTTGGTTTGGCTTTGCCCACAGTTCTGTGTTAATGACACACTGGCATAGTTTCACCCAAAAAACAATAAAAATAAAAATTGAATTGCAAGTGTGTAGACTCGGAAAAAGATCATCTGATTATATTTTTAAATCTTGAAAGTAAAGACAGAAATAGATAAAGAGAACTTGAAATGAGTCACGTCTGGCTAAGCAATCCCCACAGTCACCATTTTCACTGTTCTATTATGGTACTCTGCAGTGATCAACTACACCAGTTTCATTATGAGTTTCATAATAAAAGTTTTACAACATAACTTCCTTCAACAGTCATATTAAAGGACATAATTTTGGTGCATTAAGAATCGTCACTTATGAATGCTGCCCTTCAGGTAACCTGATCTGTCGTAAAAATAAAAAAAATAAAAAAAATCACACTGAAGAGCTCTTTTATTCTGGAGGATATTACAATTATTGCCATCGTTGCCTCTGAAAGAAGTTTATCAGTAAACGTAGTCAGCAGCCGGAGGCGTTGTTAAAGCAGCTCAGTGTATATAAGAGTCCTGGGTGTCACTGTGTGTGGCCCGAGCAGCTCCTCTCTGCTGCGGCAGCGAAGCAAAGCCGGAGCACTTTTCTCTGGTGTAAACAAACGGGGAAATGGGGCACTTGGCAGCCGACTAAAGTGAGTGATGAGGCAAGTGTGCACTGAAGCATCTAATGAATCATTTACTGGGAACGTTGGGTTTTATGAGGAAAAGAAAGATGAGGAGGGAGACAAGAAAGAAGGAGACCAGCTGAGAGCACACTGAAACAATGGCATTTCTTATGAACAGAAAAGAAAGTCAGAGAGCTGCAGCTGTCATACAGACACCTGAGAGGATCTGTCAGTGTTTGGCCCCAATATGACGGTGAGATTAGAATACATAAAACTAATCCTCACACTTTCACCGCAGCAGTATGTGAACCCCAATGACCACCGGTGGATTTACTGAGGTGACTGCTGACAGGTTTGCACCTCAGAGAAGAGATGATGTGCTGAAGGACCTTGAAGCAGCTTTATTCTTTCACTCCTGCTGCCTCAAACTAAGAAAACTACAAATGTCTACATGAATGAATAAAGACTTTATGAAAAGTCCTTATTAACGGACAGATCTAATGTCCTGTGACAGTTAAAGGTTTTGTAACATCCTCACACCCCCAGCTGTGGAAAGGATGCTACTGAGGGAGAAGGGTGCCTATAACGTACTGCCAGGGAACTTTATTAGTAACAGGCAGGGTCCTGGCTTCAGCCGGCTGTGTTTATCTGTGGAAGGGAGATCCCCATCACAACCACTTATTAGGACATATATGTGGGTTTAACCAGGCAGCCATTCAACAGCAATAAGGAGCTGGCTTTATTGACCACAGTGAGCTGGGACTGGGACCAGTCTAACCAACACTGGAGCAGCAGAGAGGAAGAGCGAGACGGGAAGGAAATAACAAATACACAGAAACACAGAGGAAGAGAGATGCAGCGAGAAAGAGTGGTAAGAAAGTGATGAAAGCGTGAAAACGATACATAGACAGATAGAGAGAAGGGTGAATGGTAGGAGGAGACTTTTAGATTAAGAAGTAAAAAGAAAATGATGGAGGAAAGGAAAAAAAGAAAAGTGGAGATCTGGAGGAAAAGAAAAAGTGAGGAAAAAGGGTAGAAACACCACTGGTAATAAAAAGTCCATTAATAGATACAGAAAATGTAGGAAAATAGTTTACAGGAAAAGTAAATGCGACACAGTCAGAGTGGGTTATAAAATCCAGAAAAACATCCAGAAAAAAGGAGAAAAGAAAACGATATTCCCCATTAAAAAATTAATACTTTGGAAAGTGTAAAAGAAAAAAAGACGCAGGAGGAGGGAGTGAAACAGATACAGCCACATCATGTTGACTCGGCTCTGTATCACCCATGACACAGCAGCCTTCGCTACCGTTACTGTAGAAACACCGGCATGTGCACTGAGCAAAACAAAAAAACAAAAAGCATATTTGGAGTCAGTGGGATGCCCTCTGTCTGAGTCTCCATCGGAGAGACCATGAGGTAACCGAGTGTGTGATGGAATCTAGAGCTGTGTCATTGAGCTGTGGGGATGTCGGGAAATGCACACACACACACACACACACACACACACACACACACACACACACACACACACACACACACACACACACACACACACACACACACACACACACACACACACACACACACACACACACGAGCCGGCACACAGGGAGGGCAAATACATCTTAATTATTCAAATGAGTTAAGTTAAACAATTTTTTTTACATATTATTTATATACCGTACAACAATTATCACCTGTTAGATTAACTCATCCTCATTCCTCCCGTCACTAATCAATCACTTCTGCTCCAAATATTCAAACTCCTTCCTTATTTTAAAATTGTGAGTCACAAATCAAGAGTAGAAATCATTTCTAAGACTAACGGCATCAGTGTGTCTGAGAGTCTCTTTGGGTCAGTGATGTCTGAAGTGCGCTGTCTGATTATAATAATAATAATAATAATAATAATAATAATAATAATAATAATAACAATGATAATCTGATTCCTCTTTTCTTTTTCATTCTGGCAGCTTTATGCACCTCTATGAAAAAGGTCTGACATACAGTTACATACTCCCATCAAGTCTTTACTTGTCATTATAAGAATATGTTACAAACATTAATACTATGAATATTTATACATGTGTATGAATATATTCATTTTGTTTTTAATTATATAAACAAATGAAACTATAATTTCTGGTCAGTCTTTGAAATATTTTTCAAAAAAAATAATATCACAGGAAATCAGTAGGTATTTTTTTTAAACTATTTCCTGGTGACTTGTGGTCAATAAATGTCATGTTATTGCTGAAGTTTTTAAAAGGTCAATATTCAAACACTGGATGAAGACATTTTAAGAGTAAGACATTTTAACGTCTCTATGACCTCAGAAAGGGACACCCGATCTCCACAGTGGTTCCCATTTACCTCAGCATACAAGAAGCTTTCAATTAAGTGTTCCAATGAGTGATGAAAAAAATCTCAGTGGAAAAAAGGAGAAAGAGAGAAAATGGGATCGGGGAGTAAAAGATGTGAGATTTTACAGAGGCCCAAACCACAAGAAAGTCAGGGCTGAATGCATGCTGGACATTCCCGGGCCGCCGCTCATACACTTGGAAAAAGCCGGCTTTTTCAAGACAGGAAAATGATTTCAGCTGTGTAAATTGACAGCGGCCTTGTAGCTGAAGATAAAGAGGGAGAAAGAGGGGAAGCCTGCAGCTCTGTCATAACTCCTGCTCCGTACAGAAACTGCTGGGGGCCTTCTCCTTCAGGACAAACTCAACTGTGGATATCAGCTCTGCTCTACAGCGTCGGAGCTCAACAGGTTTGTTTTAGCTTCTTTGAAGAAATCTACGGACTCTAAATGATAAATAGACAGTGAACGGTGAACACGGTGAGGCTGTAAGGGAAGCTGAGGAGCTTTGAAGTGCTCAGGAACAGTGGAAGTAAAACAGTGTGAAGATACGCTCCATCAAGATGTTTACACTCGCTCGCTATTTTAGCCTTCGCTCCTCTCTTCTCACGTCTCGTCTCCGAGGGTGGCATGACATTACATCTCGGTTGGAGACGCTGTGAGGCAATCACTTCATGTACAGTAGACAATAACAGCATCGCTGCTCAGATCCCTCATTCATTTATGACAACCCGTGTAATTAGTGGTGGACTTTAAACAGAATTGCAGCAAATGGCTACTGGGACTCAAGAGACATATTTCTTACTGCCACAGTTGGTTCTAGATTGTAAACACATGCCTCTTCTGACGTCCTGTATGAAACGTGGGGGAGCACACGCAGCAGACTACAGCACAGATACAGAACAACGTGGTGCTTGGTAACGTGAACAAGTGCCTGATCTCAGGGTTATCAATCATGTGACTCAGAAGTGTGACGGTCCTAGATTGGAGGGCAGAAGCCAACAGGGAAGGTGGTGAAGTTAATGCCCGGTTAGGAATGGAAGAAGGAACACAGAGTGGTTCCACATAATTCCTGGGTTTCACTGCAGAGAGGGAAGTGGTGACTCTTGGCTTCTGTGTGCAGAGGTTAAGGGGATGACTGAGTGTGGGTGTGTTTGTACACATGGCCATGCCTGCTGCTAGTGTTTGTGACACAGAATGCATATGTGTACTTTTGTGTGCATTACAGATTTGGGTGCAGATGCAAGAGTGCAGATGAGTTACTGCGTTTGTGAGTTCATGTGTGCCTGCTTGTGTATATTGTACGGCGACAGCCTGTGTGCGTGTGGAGGGCTACGTGGTGGCGTGTGTCTGCTCAGGCGAGGGTGGAGCGTTGTGCGATGCAGTCTCTGTCTGAGCAGATGTGGGCACCACAGCCACGGAGCCACCGATCCTCTAACTACCAGAGGCACAGCATTACTGGCCAGTATGGGGAGAAATTGCATGGCTGGTCTGACTGGTTTTTGGGGTGAAAGTCTATTTTCCATGCCCACAGAATCATCATTTATCATCTGACATGATAACAACATGGCCAACATGTCAACAGAATAAATCTACGTACAATTTCCATGGAAACAGAGCCGTTACACCCATTTGATGTTCTAACTTATACCAAAACAAACAGCAAACATTTCAGCATAGTACACTGTGTGAAACTAGAGAGGATAAAAAAAATACCCCCAAAAGTCCCTGAAAAACAGTCGCCATGGTTACTGATCAATACCATCCTCATTCCAAAACATCAAATGAGCAAATGAGAGATTGTGAGAGAGAAAGCTCGGGTACTTACTCGGGTAAGCCCTGATCTCTGGAGGTCACAGCTCCAGTCCTGGACCCCCGTTCCTCCCTGGACTCTCCCTTCCTCCACGGACCCCTGTTCCTCCACGGACCCCCCTTCCTCCACGGACCCCCCCCCCCCCATTCCTCCCCGGACCCCCCCGTTCCTACCCGGACTCCCCTCTTCCTCCCTGCTCCATGCTGTCACCCTACATGTGACACTTCAACCAACTGAAGGTGGCCAAGAAGCCTAAAATGTCCTCTCCTGTCCTTTTGTTGTCCACCTTCCTTTTTTCTTTTCCTTTACTTCACGTCAGCTCACATCTCACTTGCAGCTGCACAAAGCATTAGGACCACTTTTATCTCCCTCATTACATGTGTTTGCCAGCTCCATATCTGCCCATTCACACAAGTGCTCTCTCTCTTTCTCTCACACACACACACACACACACACACACACACACACACACACACACACACACACACACACACACACACACACACACACACACACACACATGCTGTGGGGCTGTGGTTTTGAGGCAGCTATGACACAATCCAGATTCTCTTAGCTGCCTATAGCAGGGAAATGTGTTTTGCACTGAACTATTTTCCCTCCTCGCAGCTTTGATCCACATGGCACGGGGGGCTTGTGTCAACAGTTTTGTGTTTCAGCTGGAGGGCCCGGCGGACCCCCGAGGTGTCACTCATTGCTCTATGTCATTGCTGGGGAAGCTTAACCACTATGAGGTGCTGTAACCCACTGCGCCCCCCAACCCACCACCCCATGAGCCGGCAAACATCATGAACAGACAGATGGGCACCAATAACAGGTACCTACACACAGGCCCTAAAAACAACAGGTTTTGTAGGATGTGAACATTTTAGGCCACCAAGCATGTCCTGTAGAGGTAAAATCCTACCGTTGGTGTGTGTGCTTTGTAGCAGAATGTGATGAATGTGTATGAAAGTTAATGTGTAAAAGAGAGGGGGAGGGGGTGGTGCAGTCTTGAACACCTTAACGCATTTAAGAAACCGCCAACATTATAAATACAACTACATGAACAGAAGTCCACTTACTGCTGTGTCAACAGTACTTTCTGAACTGCTATCTACCACAGACACTCAGACATGACTAACATGAATGCAGCAGAGGAGCTCTGAGGACGGACCGACTTACTGGTAGATGTCTTTTCGCAGCACCGTGCGGGTCAGAGGGTTGTCAGCCTGAGGAGCCATGCTGAGGGAGCCCAGCTTCAACACCAGCGTGTCTTCTCTCTTCCCATGGGGATCTACGAGGACACACACAAATATGCACATACAAAATCACACTTTTCATTAAATTGTTAATGAAAATCAAATTAATATTTAACATTTACAAAATCTGCAAATATTATACTATAACAAAGCCAAGTGCACCTCTGGGTTTCTGGTAAATATTCATTGAGATCCAGTTATCCTACAGCCTGCACAATTTTACAAATGTGACAACACATGGGATAAAATAAACACCGTTTATTACACATGTACATGTACATGAAGTTATGCACACACACAAAATACACACACACAGCCTTGCAGAGTGGTCTTACCACTATTAGTCATTTTAGTCCAACGAGCAGACAAAACAAAACTCCATGCATCTATGACAATCCCAAAATGATTTTATATTCTGTAAGAGTAAATATAAATTGCGGTTGTCTTTTCAGAACCTCAAATATTTTCTTTGCAAATGTCTTTGCCTCCTAATGTGGTGGCTCTGCCATGTCTGGTTGACCACGGCAGGGACTTTCATACAGGCACCACAGACTTGAAGAAAAGAAAAGAAAAACCAGAGAGACAACACTGTCCCATTGTTCAGAGGCTTTCCATGCGTGTTGAGCAGAGAAGTGGTCCTCTAACCTGACGCTGGGTGCTTGTCTGGTGTTCCGGGGCAGAAGACCCTGATCACACTGGTGTTGATGTAGATGAGCGGCAAACACCGAGACGTCAACGTGTGGCTTCTCATCGGCTGACCTGCTGACTTCCCACGCTCTCTGTAGCGTCGTGGTACTGTAGCCTGAAAACATATCAAATCAGAAGTTTAGAAAAATAAATTCAGAGCATCAATGTTTTATTGATTTTCAGTTTCATAACTCCTCCCCGTCAAGTAGCCTTTCAAACTGCATTAAATATGTATAAAGGACGAGGATCTGAATGACCTACATCTGACTTTAAACTGGTAAACGGTATTTAATCTATTAATGTCAAATCATTTTTAAATCATCTGAAGATTTAAGTTCCTTTGACTAAGACTATGAATATTATTAGACTGCCCAAATGACTCTAAAATGAATCTGCAATCATTGCTATTAATATCTATATTTATCTATACACACTTAAATACTGAGAAGATATTATGTTTTTGTGGATTTTATTAGAAGTGAAAGAGACTTTGTTGTACCTGGAACACCCCCGCTACGGTGGCCAGTAGGGGACAGGACAGAATCACGTCAAAGGGCTGAGCTGTGAGCAGGATCTCTCTCAGGTACTGAGGCGAGCTGTCCGTCAGAGGATCAGCGGTCACGCGCAGGCTGGCCGCCGTGGCGCTGCTGCGGGTCGGCCGCTCGGGTCGGGTGGTGAGTTTGTGACGGACGTTTTTGGTGACAGCCTGAGTGTAGGTGATTGACAGGAAGCCGTGCTGCTGGTGGGAGCCCTCCAGAACCTTTGCTGCCGTCTGGCCAGTGGTGAGATAGGACAAATCACACTGATGACACTGCAGACATCATCACAGACCAGTAACAGCTCAGTGGCTTCTTGGATGAGAGTCAAGTCTGTCTATAATTGACATTTAAGCACAATGTCTCCAATGAATTATCAAATAGGATTTATTTTATAAAAAAAAAAAAAAAAACTGGGCCAGATTTTTAGACATTAATTAAATTTAACAATGATCACTTTGGAAAAGCTATTTAATTATGCTTCATTTAAATATTTGGAGTTTGGAAGGTCAGGTTTAAACTTCGCTTCAGAAAAAAGACAATGACCTCACCCAAGAAAGAAAAAAAATAACACCGTGTTTTCCCATATGCAACTCTACAAAGACAGAAAAGTCGAAGAATTTAATCATATTCTGTAGTGTTATCTAGATTAAATCAGCAGATTACACCCTTTAACCAGACACATTAATTCTTAAACAATATGTTCTGAAGCTGAATTATTTCTGGTTTATCACAAAATCCAGATCTTCAATCTTATGACTGATTTGCAAAGCAAATAGAAGTTAAAAAAAAAAACCTGCAATACCTATTAAGTAAAAGGAATTTACCTCCAAATGTTTCATGATTAAAAGACAGATCAATTTAAAACATCCAAGTAAAAACATCCAGCAACAGTGGCCTTATTAGTTGTTGATAAAAGAATATTTAAGTGACCAATTTCTGAATTCTTTATGCTTTTGCGAGCGATTCTATAAAATATAGATAAATACTGATATTGAATTTGAATTTGAACTACATTCCTCAGAGACAAAGTGTGGTAGATAAATATCAGTGGA
Organism: Brachyistius frenatus; assembly: GCF_029030835.1. Taxonomy (NCBI): domain Eukaryota; kingdom Metazoa; phylum Chordata; class Actinopteri; family Embiotocidae; genus Brachyistius; species Brachyistius frenatus. The sequence goes on from NW_027210888.1 coordinate 169,568, forward strand.
GTTTTTTTTTCTAGTAGTTATTACTGTAACTACAGTTTACCTCTGCTGTGAATATTAAATAAACTCTAAAGTTTTTAAACCAAATCAAAGCCCTGGCTTCTGAAATATCTCTGAGGAGCGCTGAACTGTGGCTGCCAGCTGTTGATGGAGGTTAAACACAGTCAACAACAACGAAGAAGAGCTGGATTCTTACAGGAGGGAAAAAGCCAGAGAAGTGGCTGAAAGAGTCTTGCTTGCTGACGGGTCGAACCAACACAGTGCGTCTGTTCAGCTTGTCAGTGCAAGACAGGACCACTCCTCCACAGCTGCCCGCGCTCCGAACACCCTCCTCCATACTGGAGGTGAGGAGAGAGACAGTGGAGGCAGACAGGAGAGAGGAGGCAAGAAATCACAGACAGGATGATTGTATGTGTTTAGATTGAAGGGTAGGAAAAAAGACTAAATGGGAAGGAAAGCCAGACAAGCATGAAACTTTAAGATGTTTTTGGAAAAATTAAATATAGAGTAAACTGATCAAAACCATAGGAAGCTGCACCAGTTTATAAAGCTGCTATAATGTGGAATGGTCTTATACTATCCAGCAGCACTGACACAACTGTTTATGACACACACTTTGAATGGAAAGAGCAGAATTCACTTAAAACACTCGACTGGCCTGAGATTACTTCTGATGTGATTTGGCACTATACACAAGATATATATATGTATATATATATATATATATATATATATATATATATATAAATATACATATATATAAAATATACATATATATATATATAGATAATTGAATTGAAGTGAATAGATTCTTTACTGTTTGACTAAACTGTGCTCTGTCCCACATCTTCATCAGTTAGGTGCCAGTATAAGACCATCACCAGAATGAGAATCTATCAACAACAGAATGAAGGCCCACGTCACAGCCTTATCCTCCTCCTCCTCTGACACACACACACACACACACACACACACACACACACACACACACACACACACACACACACACACACACACACACACACACACACACACACACACACACACACACACACACACACACACACACCATATTCCATTGGCTTGATTATTTAGCCAGTCAAAGTCACTGGAGAGACAGGTGAGTGTCACACTGGGAACAGAAAGTATTTGTAATTTTATTCTGTTTTCCTGGATGTTTTTAAAGTGCAAGCACACTTGTGCACATCCTGCCTTGTAGCCAAACACAATGTTTTGTCTCATGTCCTGTCTGTCCAGCATGAGCAGAGATGAGGGCCCTTGATTAGGAGCAGTAGGATGGTAGAGGCCTCAGGCTGCTACGGCTGCTCTGAGACAGGCAGAAGCCTCACCGCAGCTGTCTCCTTGCACTGCAGAATGAGTCCTTCATAGTTGCCAGAGAGCCAGACCTGCCCTGGCCTGCAGAGACACACAAGGCCCAACTCAAAACGGGCATCTGGGACTACTTGTGCTGCTGTGCCAGAGCCTGATTATATCTCTTTAATGGCAACAGCAGTTACAAAATGACATTTAGATAAGTGAATCACAGGCTGATAACTAACATCTTTATCAAACTTTCAGCAGCCTGGAGGCAGACGTGTCGAACTTCTGAACAATGCTTTGAGATATCAATAAAAATGAAAACTGTGTATAAACTCAGGGAAATGATCTAACCATAACTGTGATGCACTGTCATTTTTTAAAAGATTAGATTTTCATTTATTACTGCGGCCATCCATAAGCAGCAGAAAACTCCTGTAAAGCACAAATCAAAAGCAGTTAACACAATTTGAAGCATCACAAAAACACTGTAGAACGCACACACATTTATAGTGTTCACACATGATGCCAAGTCATGTACAACACACGTATTGCAAAATATTTCACAGTGGAAACGGTTCAACACCATCTGCATCGTTTCTTTTACGCCCCATTATTCCCCACTTGTACACAGTGAAAGGGGAGGGGCCTACTGGTGAGTGTGTGCATCCATGTGTTTAGTGCATTGTTATCTTGTGTCAGTTCCTTCTGTGTATGTGTGCATGTGTGAATGTCTCAGTTGTAAGGATGACTAATTCATATGGACCCCCCACAGCTCTTCATCTCTCTCTGTTTCTCTGCTCCCATCCACTCATCCTTCGTTTGTGGAACAGCTGGAAAACATCAGCTTCAATCTATGTGAGCTGCTCCTTGGAGTGAATGAGGGTGGACTGTCACCAGCCGTCCTCTCCCGGGGGTGTGTGTGTGTGTGTGTGTGTGTGTGTGTGTGTGTGTGTGTGTGTGTGTGTGTGTGTGTTTCTGTAACAGAGCACCGCTGCTTGGGAAGAAATAAGGAGGAGAAGCTTCCTGATCTTCTGAACTTCCCAAAAGACAGGAAACGCCCCTCCACAGTTGAATACCCAATCGCCCCGTCACCTCCTTCATTTCCCTCCTCTGCTCCGTGATGATTGAGCCTCATACCTAAGGACTTCAACACCCACCTATTTTGTATTCCATGTGGACTACCTCTCTGTCATTTTCCTTCCCTCCTTGGATTTTGATACAATCAGGGATTTAATTATATATTTACCACCCATGTTTGCCTGCCTTATCTAACTTTCCGTTCATTTTCCAGCAGTGAGATCGCAGAGGCCAAGATGAGACATTTTCTCTGTCGAGCTCGATCTAATCTGACCCACTGCACACAAATAACCTGGGCTGGGTGATGAAATACCAAACAATTATCTGTTCAGAATGATTAATATGGACTCCACTCGCTGTGGGCTCTCTTGTATGTGTGGATGATAGAGATTAGAGCGGGCCGGGAGCCCAGAGGTCCTCTGCTGGGTCCTAAACAGCCATGACTGCAACCTGGCTGGGATAACGGGGCGCTTCTGCATGCCAGAACTTTGGTCGGAGAAAGTGTGTTGGGAACGTGTTATTTAATGCACATTAAACTGAAATAACCTAGGAATGAGAAAATGGACTTATTATCTACTTAGGAAGGCATAGAGGTCTACTAAAGAGATGAGGGTTGGCGCTGTCTCAGAAGCAATTGGACACACACCTGTGAAAAACGTAGCAGCACGATATAATGACCCACAGCGCCATCTCACTCTTAACATGTCCAACCATTGACACTGTCCTGGCTTAGCTTGATACTCTATACTGGATGTAACACATGTGGCCTGACAGAATATAAATGAACCAACTAACGCACAGCAGGGAGGTCTGTGAGATGTCAGGTTCAGACCATCGCCTCAGAGCCTCTCTGACCTGTACTGACACGCCGAGGTGATTTTAAAACCTGGCAAATCACAATCAATATCTATTATCATGTCAGAGGGGAAAGCATTGATTGCTAATGATAGGGTTCGACACGGGCACAGCCCCATGAAGGTCCATCTCCCTTTATCAGTCTGGCTCGATCCGAGCAGGAGACACTTATAGGAACATATGTACACACATGTACCTGGAAACACACACGGACATACGCGGTATGCAGTGTTTCATTATCTCCTCAGACCCAGACAGGGGAATCGTCTCCTGCTAAGTGGTCTCTTCCCAGTAGAAGATCTCAGGCACGTACGCAGTGCACATTCAGAGCTGCTGACTCCATCACAGAGGCATGTGATCAGGGCAGGAGAGAGAATTATGGGAAAAAATAAGGATTTAGATATTGAAAATAAGGCCCCTCTCTAATTAATGGGAAGAACATGTGTGTGTGGGACTTGGAAAAAAACAGAAATCATTAGTCACATTTTCAGTTTCAGCATGCTGCAGTATGTGCTTCCATCATTTTGACTGGAACCCGACGTGGGGAGAGATTAACCATGAGGAGGCAGTGGAACACGGCCCGGCGGTTTTCCTCCCCTAACAACGTGTTAATGTTTCTGTGAATCAATACAGACACCGCAGGCAGAGAAAATGACTGACGGACCGACTGAACTCTGCTCTGTGAGTCAGGAATCGGGCCGGCCCAGGACCCGCTCAGCACGTCTATCTAGTCTGTTGGTCCATCTGTCTGTTAGTCTGTGGTCACCGCCACAACAGCTGTCTGGAAAGACGAGGACGCTGAGGTGATAATCCCCAAAATTATATGAGGAGAAGTGGGAACAGACGAAGTGGTGGTGGGAAAAGTGTGTGTGCGCACAAGTGTGTGTGCCGACTCTGGGACTGGGAGAGCACAAGTGTGTGTGTGTGTGTGTGTGTGTGTGTGTGTGTGTGTGTGTGTGTGTGTGTGTGTGTGTGTGTGTGTGTGTGTGTGTGTGTGTGTGTGTGTGTGTGTGTGTGTGGAGGCATAATTAAACTGGAGGGTCGTGGGTTTAATGTGTCACTGCATCAGTGTTACATAATTTAGACACAACAGTTTAAAGATGATCAAAAAACCTGGGAGCACATCCATGTTTCCATGTGGTGGATGAACTCATACCTGCAGCGGTAGTGGTCGATGTTGAAGCTGCCGACTTTACATTTGATCTTTGTGTAAACATCCTGGACATCTACAGAGGCACTCAGGTCTTCCAGTTCACCGAGGACACAGATCTCTGACGGGAACAAAAAACACAATGTCATGACATGAAGGTGATCAAAGTATAAAGACATACATTCACTGAGCAGCAAAATTGTGCATCAATCCTTAGATAGAAATACTAGAAAGGACTGGGAGCGTCTCCACACAGCCAACCTGCTGATTGGCAAACAGGTAATAAAGCTGAACTTCTGGAGAGGATCCTGAAAAAAATAACCAACTGGCCGCAAAACCCTCAATCTGAGGGAGAGGGTGAATATGTATTCAATCAGTGTGTTGAAGTTGTGTGTGTGTGTCTCTGTGCACCTTGTTTTTGTGAATAAGCTTCATAGAAGGACTGATTAACTTTGTGCTGAAGCGAGCCTGAGAGCTGAACTGTTGGGTCTCTCTCATTGTTTCCACTGAGAAAGTCCCACAATCACAAGCTAGCTTGGGAAAATGGACTTCATGCATGTGAAACTATGGTTGTTGTTGTACTGTTGCCTTGCGGTGATTCTGAAAAAAACTCAGCTCCTAATAGCTTATTAATATTGAAACACAGGGTTTGTCAGCTTTATTGTGGATACTGTGTGGAAAAAAACCTCTCCCGAGCTGTTAGATACTCAGAAAGGCATCCTCTCCGACACAGTGCTGATATTGATGTATGAGGTTTGTAAACCCACCCTGTGTGAGTACTGGAAACCTTTAGTCCCTTCGTCTTAACATGGTTCATCTTAAAAGACAGAGAGTGTACCACTGATTTGTGCTTTGAGCAGAGCCTCTGGAGACTCTACCTCTAATCTTCCAACACATAATAGCATAACATTATACCCGAGAACCAATACGTCTGGAAATGACTGTTTTTCCATTTCTCTGGAAAGACAAGACTCTTATTTCCTTTGCAGTTGAAAAACATATTACATCATAACAGATTGTCTGCAGTCATATATGTGGCTTACTTATCTCTAGGAATGCAGTTGTGATATTATGCATCTAATAAACTGAACACACACACACACACACACACACACACACACACACACACACACGCACGCACGCACGCACGCACGCACACACACACACACACACACACACACACACACACACACACACACACACACACACACACACACACACACACCTCTTGTTGTTTTCAATAAAATGCTTAATGTGCTGCACACAGAAAATCCAGTGGTAAATTCATCTCGCAACTCAGATGGCACATATTAAGCCCAAATCCAAAGTAATGCCTATTTAGGATGTCTCTAAGTCAAACCATCTCCGTGAGGTTCTCCAAAACATTCCATTTCCACTATTAAAGACCTTAAGCTGGGCGATCTGGCTGGCAGATGCTAAATATTACAGCCACCAATTAAAGGTAAATCTAGCCTTTCATCACCCCAGTAAATCTGACGGGGACACGAGGCGGTTCGCTGGGGATTCATCACCCATTTATTTATTTGTCTTTTTGCTCCGTCCTTTCTTCTCTGCAGCTGCCTTTCCCTTCTGAGTGCTTAACATTTGACTGAGAAATGAGAGGGGGGGAGGAGGGGGCTCACAGCAAGACTGTATCAACACTTAAAGACTGCATAAACCCTTAAATATCGTTCTGCACTGGAACATTAAAGACTTATCACTTTCACTGATTAGTCATTTAGCCAGTTCTCTAAATCACTCCACTTCAGCTGCAGCTACCATGAACACAGACAGACGTACGCATGTTGAGAGCAGAACATCATTAACTTGGCAGATCTCAGTTTGCATTATCAATCAGCGACTGAGAAGGCCGAATGTATATAGAGTAAAATTCAATGTTTTAGGAAGAGAAAGAGCAGAACTGTAGGATGTACCTGTCTTTTTGGCCGTCGGGTCGGGAGCGAACAGTTTAACCGTGACCTTGGGTAACATCCACTGCATCCACAGGCTGACCTTCCCGCTGGTCCCTCCGATGCTGCTGGTCTTCTGCTCCAGAGTCACGGTGTCAGCAAACGGACCGTCGTCTCCAGCAGGCACCGAGTCCCCCTACACAAACAACACGGGATCTGTTTCATTAGGGGTTGGAAGATATTAACAAGCCATTATCTGATGCAACCTTTGGCATGAACAAAATGTTGAAGACTGGGACATAATTCAGACATTTATATGAAATGTAGAAGAGATTTCTTCAATAAATCTACAAGTGCAGAGAGAAATGTCCTTTCATTGACAATCAACCTTCACATTTTATGCAGTAAGATTTCATAGACAATCAAGAGATACAAAAGTTAAACAAAAATTACATTTGGTGAGAGAACATTTGCACCAACAAACAATTCAACTTAAAATTGGGATGTTTGTGCTGCAACTGTTTGTCTACTGGAGCGCATGTGTGTTGAAAAATGTTGTCGCTGTGCATGTAGCCATAGCAAAGCAACCCCCGACTGTAGATGGTGCGTAGATGACATCAGTGTCTGGTGAGCAGAGCTCCACAGAGAGCAGAGCGATGGGGGGGGGGATTGTGCGAAGCTGTCACTGGTGTTAACCCCAAACTAAGCCACCAGCACCCACATGGCCTCCTTTCACTCAAGTGTGCCAGGACACACACGTCTTGCAGCCTGGGAGAGAATGGGAAGTGAAGACCGGAGGCGGGGGCGGAGGCGGGGGGTGAGGTGGAGAGGCGAGCAGGATGCGGTGGAGGAGGCTGCCTTCTGTGAGCTCTCAACTCATTACTGGGGGTTTGGCAAGGCAGTGAGGATGACAGCACGGGGGACATTTTTGTTTCTCTCGCTCTCATCCTGGTAAATCTGCTTTCCAAACATGGATCTGTGCGTCCGACTCGGAAAGTGAAAAGCCTGCAAACAAACAATACGGCAATTTGCAGCTCGGGCATTGCAGGGTTTTCACTTTTTCCACAGCTTCTCCCATCGCAGTGGGGTAATGACAGATTGTGTCATGGTTATCGAGCCTGGCTGTGGTTGGTGAGGAGGTTATCAACCATCTCAATTAGAAAGCCCACAGCTGCTCGGCTGATTACAGCGTCTCAAAGAGGATCCAGATGAGGAAACTATGTCCCCTCTCCACAGCTGGGGGAGGGATGAGGGCCCCACACTAATTTGCTAATTTAATTTAATCACACAGTTGAGAGTGGCTGACAGCAGAGCACAATAACAACGGATGACAATAATATAAATACATTAAGGATTATGCTGATTCAAAAATAGATTCTGTGTCACAGCGTGTGGGGACCAGTAGAAACTGATGAGAAGCATGTGCTCCTAAATAGAATAATAAGGAAAGTAAAGGAAGGCACCAAAAACACGGGCATTGACTTGGCAGGAGATGTAGGCATTTAGGTCCAAAAGTATATCATATCAAATAGCTATACACATATACAGTATGTAACAAAATATAAATCGTCATACCCCTTAAACTGACGGACCTAAATACTGAACACATTACAGAAGCACCACAACAATAACAAAACTAAAGCGCTACATATTTAACAAGCATTTTATTCCAATCAAGTGTCCAGCAGTGTCATTATGTGTTTCCATGGAAGCAAACAGTCGAGCTAGGTGTGTGTGTGTGTGTGTGTGTGTGTGTGTGTGTGTGTGTGTGTGTGTGTGTGTGTGTGTGTGTGTGTGTGTGTGTGTGCAGTAATGGTGAGTGCCAGTGTGTAATATGAGCCCAGTAGTAATGGTGTTCAGTCAGTCTCAATGAGATATTCTAATGTCAACTGCCATTTGGGGACTAATTATTGTTGAGATGGAGTCAAAACATAGCTCTGTGTGTGCGTGCGTGCGTGCGTGCGTGCGTGCGTGTGTGTGTGTGTGCGTGTCTGTGTGTGTGCGTGTGTGTGTGGTTAGGATTGTTTAGTTTCCAGTTCTGGCCAGTCGTTAGGTTCAGGCTCTGTAATGTCATGTGTGGAAACAGGAGCCAGCCGCTCCGACCACTGTGTACTGCAGCGCGGTTAAAGTGGAGCATCGGACACCCAACTACTGCTGCTTAGCAGCCAGAACCACCGCTGTCACTTTAAAATCTCATTCTCATATAAGCTGATTTTACGAGGGTTAAAAGAAATAGAAATTATTAGTATTTGACTGCCATGTCTGAATAGTATGAAATAAGAAAACAAAACCATTGAATTAAACCGTTACACTCCACCTGAGTTTGGCATCATTTTATAACTTTAGTAGCACTTAAAATGACACTTACTTTTAGCACTTTGTAGTTTGGCTTTCTTGAAGAAATTGTATTTACTTGATTCCTGTTGTTCTGGTTTTGTACCCCCATGGTTGAAATGCACTTATTGTAAGTCGCTTTGGATAAAAGCGTCAGATAAATGTAATGTAATAACCCAAATAACGAAAAAAACTTGACAAAAGAAGTTTTAAGCTCAAAGTATAATGTCCCATTCAGGAATAGTTATAACTTCATTATAGGAAGTCAGGATTAAGTTCAGATTCTGTCCGTCACCATTTTACTAGTTCGGAGCGGTTTGGAGCAGGACATGACCATATTTGGACGAGCTGGGGGAGGAGCCAGAGGTGGATCTGATTGATCTGATCGGAAACCTGACGATACTACGTCCCGCCCACCGATAGCTGTAACCTGACTGCACCACAGGCCTGTCAATCAAACAGACACGCCCCCAAAAACAGGTCTTCTTGAATCTTCTTTTCTAATGAATGAGGGATTATTTTCAGATGGACCTCCAGAAAACTAATACGAAGGAGCGACTTTAGCTAACAACACCGAGATAACTGATGGACACATTCTATTGACTAATGTGAGTCGATGGAGCCGCAGGTTCTTTGGAGCCGACCTCTAGTGGCACTCTGTGGTATTGCAACTTAAAGCACTTCTGCATCGGCCGGAAGCTAGAAAAACGTTTACATACCGTGTGTTTTTCCACCAGCTGAGACAAATCAGTTACTTCAACAGAAATAAAAATGATTGCATATTTAAAAATGATGAGGTTTCAGATAAATGTATTCATGACCAAAATTGATATCATTTGTTTTTTAAACAAGAGAAATTTCTAAGAATGTGTAAAGAGGATACTCTGAAGAAGTGTGAACATCATTAGGCCAAGTTGAAGCTCATATTCTTATCAGTGTGTTATCAAGGTGGGGTCTGAACCAGATGGTGCTGTCGTCCTGGTGGAGGTGGACTCTGACATGTTCTGAGCTGCCAGATTGGGGCCCCAAACAATCACGCAGTCTGAGAAGGAGCTATTTTCCCACACCTCCACAAGCCAAGTTGTAAAGTATACAGTTTAATTCCTGGGCCTCTGTGCTGTAAACGGGCTGAGGATCCGGGTTTATTTTCTCTGCAGAGTTTGTCTTTGCTCATCAGAGAGACCCAAACACTAGAAGACAACAGCAGGCTGGGAAGTGTCAATGAAAGACGGAGGAAAAGGCTGATTATGGAAGAAGACTGGAAAGAGAGGGTGGCTGAGGGACAGGTGGATGGAGAAAACTCTCAGGGGCAAAGGAAGGCTTTAATTAAAGAAGATATTAGAGGGAGGGAGGAGGGATAAAGCTTCAGTCAGAGATGGAGGAAGAGAAGGGAGGACGTGCAGGAGATGGGGTAAAGCTGAAAGGAGAGGTGGATGGAGGAAAACCAGAGAAGGAGACTTTCACATGTCACCATATCGGACTGTCAACGTCACAATAAGTCATTATTACGGCCGCTGGCAAGCTTTCAGGAGAGACTGTGTGAAGTTGTGGCTGCTTCTAGTCAGACTTTAGTCAGGTTAGGAAGGAACGTTCTTCAAGGCACGGTCGGGTTTAAAACTTGGTGTCGAGGGGCTGGTGGGTTGGAGCGATGAGGATCAACATGAGAGGCGCTAAATTAAAGAGACAGAGGAGGAGAAAGAAGAGAAAGGCTGAAGGGAATCCCCTCTTGAAAAATGCTGCATGAATTCATAACTATTAATAAAATGTGTACGAAATACATACACATATAAATATAATATAGCGGTGGGAGAGGAAAGGCTGGAGGGGGCGGTCCAGAGGTTTTGGGGGTGTGATGTGGGTGGAGCTGTGAGCTTGTTGGGGGGAGACTGTTGCCACTACTGCTGAGACTTATCAAAACAGCTCCTACATTCTTGCTCAATCAGCCAGCCTCCCCGAGGACTAAACACTTCTACCAGTGTTTGTACTTAGGTAAACAGTAACAAGTGGGCTGTCAGGGGCCGCCGTGGCCTCGTTACAGATGCACTACTCCAGAGGTCCTGAACGACTGACACTTCTGTGGGTCCGCAAATGACGCACGAACACACACATGTTGATCGCAAAGGAACAAACGCAGACACAGATACACATCGACATATGAAACACTTCTTCTCAGGAGTGTGTGCAGACATTTCTGTCTCTCAGGGCCGTATGATGGTTGTACAGTGATCCCACGGGGCCCCACAACGCTGACAGGGAGCTGGTGGTCAAACAGCATTACATCCTCAGCTGGCTGCCACTGCTTAACAACACAAACACTCATCAACACTCACCATCATTTCTATACATTTGATATTTCTACTTCACATAAACATACACGCACACTCGTATTATCCAATGCTCTGGTGGCCTCACAGCAACGGACCCACAGCACGTCATTGTTGCTGCAACAACTAGACAGGAGAAAAAAATGGCTGCCACATTAAGTAAACCTGATATGAGCATTACCTGAGGAGCAAAAGAAAAATAACATCTGAGGCTGCTCCCTTAAAAATATGTGACTGTAATTTTTCCATTGGTTTTGCACATGCCTGCATGCACAGCTACATACTTCATCCTCTGGGTTTGATATTCTATCTGAGCACAAAATGTAAATACAGGTTATTGTTTTCCCCAAATTAAGAGGCAGGTTTACACTCAACCAAACCAAGCTCAGTCTATCTGGAGGATCTGTTCTGGGCAAGAAAAAAAAGCAAGAAACACAAACACTGATGAGATTTTTCCAGGTTTGAAAATCCTTCCCAAACAAACATTATTTTTTAGACAAGTCACATATGTTAGCGCTGACTCAACTACTCATAACAATAAAAAAAACAATATTTGCACTTAAAGTCATAAATCAGCCCCAAAATTACTGTATGTATACTGGAGTTGTTTGAATAGCATGTGTTACTGCATGACTCAAGAAAAAAAAAAAAAGAGGCAGCTGGGAGTTGGCAGGGTGTTGTCTTTAGGTCTCTTAATAAACACAACATGAAAGGAGCACCAGCAGGAACATACAGTGGGTGACGGAGACGGGGAAGTTGAAGAGTGACTGATGCTGTGCTGTGTAATATGGTGGAAGGAGCAGCAGCAGGAGAAACACTGAGGAAACTACACATGAATGAATGGCTGAGAAGACTTCCATGATGCATTCATGGCAGTGGCATGTTTTCTCTGACCATTACGAGAGGTTTGTCCAGGTGAAAAACTACAGTGTAGATGAGCAGATCCATCATTCACAAAAACACTCAACTGACTGAACGAAATGTGTCGCTGTGAGAGAAAAACAAACCTCAGTGGGGGAGCCAAAATCTGCAGAAGGGCTGCAGGTGCTGGTGTCAGGCAGGGCGGTGCCAGCACTGCTGCGCACTGGGGAGGACGGAGCAACACCGGTAGGGGGGTCGGGGATGCTGGAGGTCTGACGCAAAATGCCATGTCTCTGCAGACGAGCCCACGTACAGCTCCAGCTGAGGAGGAGCTCGTACAACAGCTGAACCTGGAGAGATAAACAGAAAGCATAGAAGGAATTAATTCAATGAAACCACAGACTGGATATAAAAGTGTTCGTAGTTTCCAGGTCTGAAAAATGAGGCCTAAAGCTGCAATACCAGCGAGTGCCACTAGAGGTCGGCTCCAAAAAGCCTCCGGCTCCATAGACTCCCATTCAACTTCTCTCATCAAATCCAAAGTGAATAAAATGTGTCCATCAGTTATCTCGGTGTTGTTAGCTAAAGTCACTCCTTCTTATTAGTTTTCTGGAGGTCCATCTGACAATAATCCCTCATTCATTAGAAAAGAAGATTCAAGAAGACCTGTTTTTGGGGGCGTGTCTGTTTGATTGACAGGCCTGTGGTGCAGTCAGGTTACAGCTATCGGTGGGCGGGACGTAGTATCGTCAGGTTTCCGATCAGATCAATCAGATCCACCGCTGGCTCCTCCCCCAGCTCGTCCAAATATGGTCACTCCCTGCTACAAACTAGCAAGACGAGCTTATCATAAATACTTAACATCCAAAACAATGTGACAGTTCGGCACAAACCAACACCGCTGTGCAGATATACAGAATGCGTCCCAAACCCAGTTTCATAACGGCTGCTCACTAACCAATGAGTGACGTCACGGCTGGTTGCCGCTTGACTGGGAACCACCGTGATATGAAATAGTCTCATGCAAAGAAAAACAAAAATGTCAATCAGTTTATGTCTTTTTTTTTATGCCTGAAAATGCATTTCTATAAAAAGCTCTGTCTTT